>NW_027122285.1:0-89241 GCF_030686945.1 Centruroides vittatus | reverse complement strand
TGTGACGATCGGGATATTGTGAACTTTATCATTTATATGTACCTTTATAATCTTTTAAGTATATTTTATACAAACTCTACATTTTATACAAAAACGGAACGAAATAGACCAAAAAGGGTAAGTTAAACGGGAAGATCAACTGATTAAATTTCCTAGTTTAGATAAGAAACAGTGTTAAACTCGATTCCCACGAGTTGAACTTCCTTGTGAAGATGAGTCAAAGTTTCCGAGTGACAACGACTACCGTCACCGATAACGTTATTGGTCCAAGAAGAGTCATCTCTTCTTGACGAAATCAAAGAAGGGCCTTGCCAAACCACCTCTCCATATAAAATAGAGAGTACGATGAGTAAGACAAGAGAAGTTGCTCACTTTGACTGCGTGCGTGTCCTTGTTCGGACTCTTACCCATCGGTCAAGTTCCTCCTCCCCTGTTCATCCCTCCATGGACTAGCGGACAATATGGATTTTGGAATCTCGGACCACTGGAATTTAACTAGCTGGAAGGCAGAAATCTAGAACAGAACAGATATACATATCATCTATTCGACGTTCGTCGATATGAATCTACTATAACATCTTAAGGTACCTTAGTTCCTACCCCGCGAATATTTGTACAGCTCTCTCTCTCTCTCTAACCCGCGTGATAGATTAACTGTTCGTGGATCGTGAGGCCATGTACCCTTATCACGCTGTTTCTCTGATAAAGTACTCGTTTGTAATCTAATTACGTCCTTGTATGGAGAAAATAAACGGGTATATTTTTATATATAAATCTCTGGGTGCGTTCTTTCCGTCATCCTCTCCACTCGCTTCATTCCGGGTCTACCCCATACGTAACCGCTCGCGCAATTGATTTTCTGTACCAATCTAAGGATACAGTGGTGTCATCCTGACGTGGTATCAAAGAGATACCGGCCCTATGGTCACAGTGGTGTCCCGGAAGTGGGATTTTGTTTTGACGAAAATAATCTAGCAAAGAATGGAGGCTCAAGGTGGAGAGAATCCGGGAGGAAGTGCACCTTCGGGATTATCCGGGAATGAACTCCCTTAACCCCCTCAATTTTCGGGCGACACATCAGCGATTGCCGCAATCAGGGACTTCTTTGACTCGCTAGACGAAATAGCAAAACTACAACTGGACTGGCACTAAGGCACAAAGTCTCGGCGTTCGCGAAAGTTAAGATTAACGGGACATTTAAGGGGGCGGGGGGGGGGGGGATATTCGCATGGAAGGATGCGACGAATGCGAGCAATTTGATACATACGAGGAGTTCAAACGAACAAATGATCTGTAACAGCTTTGAGAAAGAGCACATACTCGCTTAGACTTTCAGAAAATTCCGATGCATGCATTTCACGAAACGGCGGACAGAGGACGTTACAGACGTCTACGCAGTTCGGTTGCAAGGCCTAGTAATCGGAAGGACCATAAATCGAACAGACAGGGGCCGATTGCTCGCGAACACAGGAAATAATCAAAGCCGATGCCAAAATACAAGAGGCGGAGACGAGCGGCTTAACCCTCGGGGGGGGGGGGGGCCCAATTTTTAAGCGGTCTCAACGATAGAATTAAAAGACGGGTGATGTCTAGAGAACCAGATTCCTTTGATAAAGCAGTTAAAGTGGCAATCAGCGAGGAAACTATAGAGCAGTTGACCGGGAAATCACAAGGGATAGTCGGGGCAATAAGCAGTCCCGAGGACGAACGCACAAGTAACCTCGAAGCGACGTTAGCTAACATACAAAGCCAATTAAACGAACTAAAATTAAAGGAGGATCATCAGCGGCGTGGATTCACACATCCAGTAAGCAGGGGAAGACACTATTATTCCTCGAGAGGAGGACATGGGTATTCTCGATTTGATTCATCTGTCAGGGGAGCGCGCGGCAGAAGCCGACCGTATCGATCAAACAATCTACCAGGCAGACGAAGAGGCAACTTCCAACCTAATCTAATTCAAGCGCCATCTCAAAACCCACCACAGGGGAGAATAAACAAAATGAATTGGCGACAGAATAATAGGCGATGGAGGAACGATAATACACACACACGTCGACCTCAAAAAAATATCCGATCTGAGACCATGACTTTAGATGTACAAGAAAAAGGAGATGAATTGGGAGCGCGAAATCGAATAGGAGCTAGAAGGATAGGCGATAATCTAGAACCTAGTCTGTGTTGTTCAATCAACGATTATCCAGCTCGACTGGCGATAGATACTGGTTCCACGGTAACACTTATATCTCGAACCTTCGCTAAGAAAACAACTACAATCAATTTTAATGAAAGGGGAAGAAGAATACTCTTTCAAAGTGTCACGGGACGTGGCATCAGAACGTATGGAACTATAAGGTTCCGGTTTCAAATAGGACCTTTACAATTCGACTACTCCTGTTATGTAGTAGACGATCAAATACCTCATCCTTTTGACGGTCTATTAGGACGAGATATAATTAAGGGCCAAGAACTTCTCATAAATTTAGCAAGAGAGAAAATAATACTTCCAGGAGGAGAGGAAATAGATTTTCGGAAGCCAGAAGTGGAGACAACACGATCAATCCGAGGAAATGGGAAACGAACTCGTAAGGGTACGTTTATACGACCTCCTACTAACTCTATAATTATGAAAAACGACAAATCTAATATTTCACAACAACCTATTCCTAAAGAACAGGCAAGAGAGGTAATCTTGATTACAGACTGCAGTCTTCCTCCAAGAACAGAGATTATTACTACCGCGAGAATATCCGGAGTAAAACGGAGAGGAGAAATAGGAGTCATAGAATCGGGAATATCTAATCCAGAGGGTGTCCTAGGTGTCGATTCCTTAGTAAAGACGAGAAAAGGAGGCCAAGTCCCCATCCGAATCATGAATCTATCTACTCAACCAAGGAAATTATCCAAAGGCGAGTGTGTAGGAACCTTCCACAAGGCAGTAGAGGAAGAAGATAACCCGAACACAATCAAATCTACTGACGCTCAGAATTCGAGTGCAACTGCAACTCTAACGAAAGAGGAATTCGGTCAACTATTCGATTGGACCCGCATTGGAAAGGACAAGAAGCGTCCCTTATTAGATCTATTGTACCAATATAGGCATGTGTTTGCCGCGAATGACTATGATTTGGGATATTGTCCAGTAGTAGAACATGAGATAAACACCGGAGATGCCTCTCCTGTGTATCAACCACCTTACAGGATACCTTATGCTCAAAGAGAACAGATGAATAAAATCATTGACGGACTATTGGAACAGGGTATAATAGAACATTCGAAATCTCCCTGGTCAGCCCCCGCTTTGTTAGTGAAGAAAAAGGATCAAACATGGCGTCTTGTGGTAGATTATAGGAGGCTGAATAAAGTGACAAGGGCAGATCCTTATCCTTTACCTTTGGTGCAAGAAGCGCTTAGTCTTATAGGTCGGGCGAAATACTTCTCGACAATGGATACCTTATCAGGATTCTGGCAATTAGGATTGCGCGACAAGGAGAAGTCAGCGTTCTCAACCCCTGATGGTCATTACCAGTGGAATCGCATGGCAATGGGCCTTTGCGGAGCCCCAGCGTCTTGGCAAAGGGCCGCAGACTTTATCTTACATGGCTTAAAGGGGAAAACCTGTCTAGTTTACATGGACGACATACTAACTTTTAGCTCCGATTTCCAAACGCATCTAATTCGTTTAGAACAAATCTTTCAGAGACTGGCTACAGCGGGTCTAAAATTAAAACCCAAGAAGTGTCATTTCCTTCAACAACAAATAAAATTCTTAGGACATGATGTCTCGGCTGAAGGAATACGACCCGATCCAAATAAAATAAAATGTGTTCTGAACTTCCCTCGTCCTACAAACGAACACGATGTCAAATCTTTCCTTGGATTAACGGGTTACTACCGAAGACACATTGATTCTTATGCAAAGATAGCAAAACCTCTAACCGATTTGTTGAAAAAGGATAACAAATTCCAATGGGAAGAAGAACACGAACGCAGTTTCGAGAGACTCAAAGAAATAATCACCTCAGCTCCTCTTTTGAAATCTCCAGACTTTTCCAAACCCTTTATTCTATCCACAGACGCATCAAACGAAGCAATTGGAGCGGTCTTGTCTCAAGAAGAAATAGACGGAGAAAAACCTATCGCATATGCTAGCAGAATATTAAGAAAACCAGAGAAGAACTATAGTACTACGGAGAAGGAGTGTTTGGCGGTAGTTTGGGCCACCAAATACTTCCGACCATACCTGTATGGGAGAAAATTCACTATAATAACGGATCATCGACCATTAAGATGGCTTATCAGTAATAAAGACTCTACTTCAAATTCTCGAGTTGCACGATGGGTCATTTTCTTACAGGAATTTGACTTTGATATCAAACATCGAGCCGGAAGTTGTCATAAAAATGCAGATGCATTAAGTAGAATTCCTATTCGACAAATTTCGACTGCCAACAACTTCGACCCAATCTATTCAAAGTCTCAAATTGGCGAATTTCAGAGAAAGGAAGAGAAATGGAATACCATTATTCATTATCTAGAAAGCGATACGTCTCCAGATCAGACACAACATTATTTCCTAGATGAAGAAGGAGTGTTGTATCATCAACAATCTACCCCTCAAGGGGAAATCATAGAACAACTAGTCATTCCGTCCATCTTAATTCCCTACATCTTACGAATTCATCATGACACACCTATTGGAGGCCATTTGGGATCACAGAAAATGCAACAAAAACTTCAATCGCTGTTCTACTGGCCAACAATGAAACAGGATATAAAAACCTATTGTCAGAGCTGTCAACGTTGTGCTTTAATGAAAAGAAAGGACAAACGACAAGAAGCGGAATTGCAGCTATTTCCTCCTCTAACACGATTGTTCGAACGTACCGCTATGGATGTAGTAGGACCTTTACCTGTCACGTCAAATGGCAACAAATATATACTTGTTTTCATCGATCATTTCAGTCGTTATGCCGAGGCCATACCTTTACCGAATATTCAGAGCAAAACTATTGCGAAAGCATTTGTCACACATATCGTCCTACGACATTCCACACCTGTTCAATTACTTACTGACCGCGCACCGAATCTAATATCTAAGATGTTTAAGGAAGTATGCGAATTATTACAAATAAAACGACTTCTTACTACCGCATATCATCCTGCATGTAACGGAATAGTGGAGAGATTTAACAAGACCCTTATCGATATCATTGCACATTATGTAGCTAAGGACCAACGAGATTGGGACGAATGGATTCCTTATGCGTTGTTTGCTTATAATACAACTATACATGCTTCTACAGACGACAGCCCTTTCTTTCTATTATACGGGAGAGATCCAACCTTTCCTTTTGATCTAATAACTAGTCCCACGAAAACTAAATACGATGTTGAAGACAATTATGCATCAGAACTTAGATACCGAATGACGGAAGCTCATCAGGTAGCACAAAAACATGCAGAACAAGCTGCCCGAAAAAGACAGACACGACATCGTCAAACTCACAAAATACCTACGTATCATATTGACGATCGAGTATTTTTGAACGAAGTAATTGTACCTCAAGGACTTAAACGAAAGTTGGCACCGAGGTGGTCAGGGCCATTCCGAATCGTGGCTGAACTAAGCCCTGTTACCTTTATCATTGAAAACCTAACTACCAAGAAAAGACTGCAAGTACATGCTAATCGCCTCAAGCACGCAATTGCGCGGCAAGAGTTTGAGCTGAACACTCTACATCAACCTGTCCCTACCACATCGATCAATCAATCTCTTTCAGAGGAATGTTCCTATTTAGACCCCTGGGACGAATTTATCTTCTCCGAGATGTCACGACAACAATCTGAACCTACATCTGAATCGGAATCAGAATCGGAAGCTGAAGATGAAAGGGAACCTGAAATAGAATCCACTATCGAAGAGGAACAACCGACTTCATCTCATTCTTATGCTTTAAGAAGTCAAGGACCTGTGGAAGATCGACCTTGGATCCTTCCAACTCCACGACGAAGTCGAATCCCTAAAAGGAAAGCTAGCTCACCAAGGGAAAGCAGAAACAATATACAACCCCCAAAGGTAACGAAACGCGGAACCTAAATCGCAAAATTCTCTAAATCGTAAACTTAATCCCTTTTAAGAAACGAAATAGCTACGAAATCAAAATTTTATTAATATAAATTATAATATGTCCTGTTACCTTCTTCATCTAACGACTTTTCCCCTTTATCCAGAATACTCCGACCAACGAGACTCCAGGCATTATGCATATACAGCTCTTGCTACGATTTATCCTTATAATTTTGCTATGCATGTAGCCTTTATATATCAATAAATCATATTTACTCCAGATAACCTATTCCATGACTTCCTTATTATTATTTTTTTTCACTATTCTACTAGAAAGAGAGAGAGCAAATATCGTGAGGAAATTGCCAATTTCCGTACTTTATTAATAACCTCCGCGAACGAAAAGACGACTGATAGGACATCATGACGCAATCGCGATATAATGCAAAAGAGAGAGAGCCGGAACGAATCTGTAAAACCAATTCCTTAGGTGAAAATCCAGCTTGCTCGATAAAACCAAGCTTGATTTTAGAAAACCCAGGGTGATGTGACGATCGGGATATTGTGAACTTTATCATTTATATGTACCTTTATAATCTTTTAAGTATATTTTATACAAACTCTACATTTTATACAAAAACGGAACGAAATAGACCAAAAAGGGTTAGTTAAACGGGAAATCAACTGATAAATTCTGTTGATAAGAACAGTGTAAACTCGATTCCCACGAGTTGACTTCCTTGTGAAGATGAGTCAAATTTCAGTGACACGACTACGTCACCGATAACGTTATTGGTCCAAGAAGATCATCTCTTCTGACGAAATCAAAGAAGGGCCTGCAAACCACCTCTCCATATAAAAAGAGAGTACGATGAGTAAGACAAGAGAAGTTGTCATTTGACTGCGTGCGTGTCCTTGTTCGGATTTACCCATCGTCAAGTTCCTCCTCCCCTGTTCATCCTCCATGGACTAGCGGACAATTGGATTGGAATCTCGGACCACTGGATTAACTAGCTGGAAGGCAGAAATCTAGAACAGAAGATATCATATCATCTATTCGACGTTCGTCGATATAATCTATATAAATCTTAAGGTATTTATCCTACCCGCGAATATTTGTAAGCTCTCTCTCTCTCTAATCCGCGTAGATTAATGTTCGTGGATCGTGAGCCATGTACCTTATCACGTGTTTCTCTGTAAAGTACTCGTTTGTATCTAATTAGTCCTATGGAGAAAATAAACGGGTATATTTTTATATATAAATCTCTGGGTGCGTTCTTTCCGTCATCCTCTCCACTCGCTTCATTCCGGGTCTAACCCATACGTAACCGCTCGCGCAATTGATTTTCTGTATCAATCTAAGGATACAGTGGTGTCATCCTGACGTGGTATCAAAGAGATACCGGCCCTATGGTCACAGCTATGTGGAAAAATGTTAAGCAAATTCCCGGAAAGCCTCGTCATAGTCAAACACAATGCTCACTTGAAAAGGGCCAATCAGAATATACAGAATAAGTTAACTGCATGGATGAACGATAATAATACAAATAAATGGTCAGATGGCTTTCCCTTTGTTCAACTTGCCAAGAACACTACATATCACATAGGAAGACGCCAAAGTCTTTATAAAGCCATGTTTGCGTAAAACCGAAAAGATGCATAGCATCGTCATCTTTGCCTGACAAACAAATTGCAAATATTGAAATCGAAGAATAGCGCGAAAAAATTCTTAATATTTTTGAAGAAAATTTGAGCAGTAGCCAAAACAAACACTATATTCCAAAGAAAAATATTGAACAGGAGCTGCAACCCACCATGTCTTGATATCACGCCCTGACGGAACAACACGAATTTATTTCTATAAAAAGAGCGGCCGCGAAAGAAAATCTTCTACTGCAAGCATCGAAAATGTTACAAACCTCAAAAAGATAATTTCCTTCTGCTCTAATTGATGATACCGTATGGATATAAGTCCCTGGTGTTGGCCGTGGTCGCACAGATGCCCGAAATGTGTTGGCGGTTGTTGTTGGAATAGAAAACTCTGATTTAAAAATTAGGAAACAAAAAAGCTACATTCAAGCAGCTTTATATCCGCAATCAGTTCGTAATTTGTAAAAATGTTACTTTCTATAGAGGAGATTTCTTCTCAAGAAATGTCGACAAAAGAAGCAGGTGCAGCTAATTCGAAAAGTGGAGGGCAAGGCTAAACACACTGTCATTGCAAAAAGAAATGTTCCACGACTAAATGCAGTTGTAAAAGCAAGAGACTCTTGTGCAATTTAGTGTCATAACAATTTAAGTTGTTGCAAAAAATAAGATATATTATGTGATTAACGTTATACAATGTGTAAGTTTATTATTGGTATTATTTTTTTTAATGATTAAGAATGTACTGTTCGTTTTAAATTCAACAGTTTATTTATATGCGCTGTTACTTCAGCTCTCTCCTACTTTGACATATATATTAAAAAGTTTTATTTCTGTCTTAACGTTGTAAAGTACTATTTTTAGTATCTTAGGAAACCGACACTAACTGCGGCCGGTAAAACTTCCGTTAACCTAACGGGTACTTTACGCGGATTCGAAATTAGTTTGCCAGGCCTGGGCTTTTACGCGTGCACCGAAAAAATTAGTAAGAATAACAACAAATATCAAGTGAAAGCAAAAGTTTCAAATATATTTAATTAGTAAATCGAATTTAACTATGTACTGTACAAATGTCTATAATCCAAAACAAAATTTATAAACGAAAATCAACAAGTCAACCTGACAATAAAACTCAGCTACTTCGCTTAACTTAATCTTAATTCCCCTTTGAAAATTCGACAAATCAAATACTTAAGAACTGTAAACAAAATCTCTTACGAACTAAACGTCTATCTGTCACCTCACTAGGAACATTTTTCCTCAATCCTTTTGCTATCGTCCAATCGAATTCCTCTTTAAACATTTTGGATCGCCTAATTCTCAATCTCGACTTTGCCTCGAATTTTTCACACAGTAGTACACCTCGACCAGGAGTTACCTCGATCGTCTTCGGTTAGCGTGCTTCTTTTATGCTGTGAGGTGACGTCACAATTCAGCTAGGTTACTCCCCTTACTTACATACTTAGTTTTTCTAACATTAAATTTTTTTCTGGCAGCTTCAATTCTCCGACGAAAATCTTATAAACCGTTTACAAAGCATTTAGAACAATTTTCTGAAATATTTTATGATGGTTCACTAAGTATTTCTTTTCTAGTAAGTGTTGGGTTACCCCCCTCCATTTTTTTTTCTTGCAGACTGTTTATTTTTGCTAGGCAGCGCAAGTGCGCGTGATTTTTCCTATGGCGCTCGTTCTTTCGTGAGTTGGTTTATTATCTTCTTTTTTGGTTACTAAGAAGAGAGTAGTGGGGAACCTTCATCCTAACTAAACATAAGCCCCGAACAAAATATAATAAAACCATAAATAATAGTAAAATAAAAATAAAGCTCGGACTCAGTTCCTTACACAGTAATAAAGATATTTTTATTAAACATTCCCCATCAGTGCATGCTGAATGTCGACATTTGCCGGTGTAAGTGAGAAATAATGATATTTCGCAAATATTTCCTACATACACAAAACAACTATTTGAATGCTGACATTCACCGGAAAGTCTCAACATTTGCCAGATATCGGTCTTTTACAGTAACATATTTATGCTTTGTCAGGGAGATTTGTGAGATTAGCCAGGTGCCAAGGGGGCGATCCTGAATGACTAAATACTCAGCAACAGGTCGGTGAGACCCGATCTCGTTGTCTTTTGGATGGCTGTACGAAAAAATTATCGGCGGAATTGCAAGATCTATCTGACGTCAGGATGCTGACAACATTAGATAGAGCTAAACACATCCAAACCCACAAATTGTAACTAAAAGATGAATAGAAAGGTCCAAAATTATCGAGTTGGGAGGTCGCGAACAAGTCGATAAGAGCCCAAAAATTGATAGGGACAGGTTGTCAGTTTAAAGATAAAAAGATAAGTTCAATATAAACGTCGAAATTTAAGAGTAGGCAAAGATACGAAAGATACATCTACAGAAATACGGAATATACATCTAACGCCACACGACAAAATATCTATGCGCTCCGTTCGCGTTCTATCTGGTATTCGCTCTTGAGAAACAGTTCACAGAAATACCTCAGAGAGAGATGTGGTTCTTTGTCTTGTAGAGGTTGATCCATGATAGAGATGTTTCCCATTCTATGGGAAAATCCGAAGACTGTTCTGGATATGACGAGACGAAAGTATTTTCCATCGTTCGTAGAGTTTGTCTTGTGATTGCCGTTTTGGGAATAGCTGCTGGAAACTGAATGGCTGTCGCCAGTGTGTATCTGTCTAGGCTGGTCCACCCGGACTTAAGTTCTCGCCTCCCTTCTATCGATTTAGCTTGGGAAAGAGTCAGGTTGTTTGGCGATGCATCTGCAGGTGTGCGGTCAGAGGTGTACGCCATGAAATGACGTAAAACTGTCATTATATGGCGTTGTCTTGACCGTACTTGGTTGGAAACTTGTACGCTTCTTTCTATTCATACATCGACAATCGACTTTCTCCACCTTTAACACTAAGTTGGTTATCGTTTAGTACTCGCATCAGTGGCAAAGCGTAGTGGGGGCGGCAGGGGCGTCCCGCCCCGGGCGGCACTTTAAGGAAGCAACGAAATTTCACAAAAAATAATAATGATACCTAAATAAGGAAACGGCAAAATTTTCCTCCACCCCGGGCAGCTGACACCCACGCTACGCCACTGACTCGCATGTTTTATTTCTCAGCCAGTTGTTGATAGTACCGATGATATTCAATCCTTTTTTTCTTCGATGTTTTCTTTGTGATCGCAACGAAGAAATAGATTGAAATTTTTCTAAATTTTACACGAAATTACGGCTCGATTTTCACAGCAACTAGAAATTTTTAGTTATTCTTAACCTCTTAACAGTGAGCGACATATATATACGTCAAAGGCGATAGTGTGGCAGTGGTGAGCGACGTATGTATCCGCAAAAATTTTATATAAAATACCTGGACCATTTTGTGAAGTTGTAGAACTTTCACAAGTAGTTGGATTTGTTAACTTTGTTTCGGAATATTCTTTAGTTGTCGAAAAATTACAATGAAAAAAAAAATTAAATTAAACATGAAATTTTAGACGGCCATCTATCGACATAAGTCAAATTTAAACCTCCGCCATCATCTGCTTGGTTAAAAAAATTAATATTCCTAATTGGCTGAAGTCAGAAAAAAGTAGGTGTGACTTCTGTAAATGACGCTATCGCGAGAGCACCGATACAACTCGAAAAAGTAAACAACTTACGTCATTATCTTAACGGCCCTTGTCTGACCTACTTTTTGTAAAATCAACATTAAAGTAACACATAGTAATTTATAGTAAAACGGTCATCTCTAATATTGATAGTACTTTGTAAAGCTTAAATTTCAATTTAATAAGTATTATTTAGTTCGGAAACATAAAAAAATACATCGTTATATAGGAAAATTATATAAAACTTTAGTTTTTAGTATAATACAATTTACAAAATCAAAAGTTCGTATATCGTAATATTACGAAAAAACTAGATCGAAGAACATACAAAGTCAACTAATTTACTTACATTCAGTTCATTATACAACTGACGATATGCTTGCCTTCATCAGTTTCTTCAAACAGAATTCGAAAACTTCAATTAATCTTATAAATAATTTAAGCGCCATTACGATTCGAATGATGTATTATTATATCAAGCTAAATTTTACATAATTTATAATTGTGATTACAAATATAACTGATGAACATTTTCGATACAGACACTAAGCCATAATTATTAAAACAAAATTTTTAAAGCATAAATTTTTCTAACATTTTTTGATCAAGTAATACGTAACAATAATTTTATCTATTAGTCTTGCCATATTCTACTTTCTATATTCACATCCATTTAGTTTCATCTAATTACACCTGAAATGTAAAAAATCTACCAACAAATTATTTTGCTAATAAAGGGACTACTTTCTAATTGAACTTTGTATTCTTCTTTGATGTAGTTCTACATTATAGCACTAAATTAGTAGATATGTCTAAACAACACGCTTATAAACACTAAAAACCATAAATGTTTCGAAATTAGAACTAGATAATTATATGCACAAATAAATTAGTACACCTATAATACATGCCTTCATTTATACCCAAACAAAGATCAGTTCTCGCTAATTGTCGAAAATAAACTAATTTCAACTTTTCTTTCTGTAAAGTAGCATATTCTGAAAAACAAATTCTATATTCAGAGTAAATTTCCACCTTTTATCCGTTAAAAACAACGCAAAATGTATGGATCCACGTAATAAAAATTTATCACAGTGAAGTTCAAAAAAAACGAGAAACAACACACACACAAAACCACAGTCTACAAATATCTGCCACAAACTGATTCATATAGGATAATCCTGTGAAAAACTTCGTTACGTGACAAAAAAATTTTTGAATAAACGGTAACAGTTTTATTAAAGTATATTAAAAATATATAATAGTATATATAATATATAATAGTATATTAAATAAATAATTATAAAAATGTATTATATATATAATATATAAATATATAATATTGATATATAAAAAGTAATATAAAAGTATATTAAAAATTCTTTTATGAAACCCGATGAATTTAATTAATAAACAGTAAGTAAATTTGTTTAATATAAGATAATAATTTACCATTATAATTATGCAAATTAGATATAAAATAGATCACTGCGCTAAATCTCCCGCGAATAACCGAGTAGTCTTCGTTGCCGCTTATCAGTGGTGACCAGACCCTGAACACTGCGAGTTCGGTCGTGGGTTCGCGTCGCGACTCGGACAGGCTGGCTGCCAGGAGTTTTCCGGGTTTTCTCCTAGCCAATAACGACTGAATAGGAGGCCAGTTCCCCATAAAAGTCCTCCTGGAAGGCACTGTTTCCCCCGCGTACGCTGAGGCCGTGCAATAAACGGCTGGCTCATCGGTCGCGAAGCGACCTATCACTGCTCATCAGAGGAAAGGTGTCCAGGCTAAAACCTACATATAAACCAGAATGGAGAACAAATAGAATAAAATGGAATAGAATCTCCCGCGAATCATAACCGACGACTATAACGTCATGTGACATTGAAGCTTTTCCTGCTAAACAAAAATTTTATTAAATTATTTTATTAATCCAGTCAAATTTAAATAATAAAAAATGTCTAAATCTGTTTAATAAAAATTATCAAAAATATTATTACAAATATGCAAATTAGTAATGAGATAGATCATACGGAAAACTCTTGCAAAGATAAAAATAGCTTTCGGTCATGTGATCACCAAGAAATATGAAGAAATACATCTAAAATTTAAAGTTTGTGTACAAATTAATAAATTTTTACTAATCTCATCGTTTAAACTTTAATGATTCTGTACAAATTAGTAAATTGTAACAAATTTCATCTAAGACAACAGAATAATTTTCAGCTTATATAAATTCTACAATAAATGATTATTTCTTCGAAGAAAGTCGATATACACGAATAAATAATAATTATCTAATAATGCTTTTATCCATTTTAAGTTGATATTTTAAATATTAAGCCATTTAATTTTTGTGGCTTTTATAATTTAGAGTTTTTGAGTATTTTACTGTGAAATTCAATTTAGTAAACAGAAACACAGATAAGCTAATAAATATAAACAGCACAATACAATAATTTGTACATAAATTGAGTGCAAATACAGAAAAAAAACGAATTATATGAAAGATGCGACAAACAAGCTTACATCCCCAGAACAAAGCTTATAATCTGTTGTCATTTTCAGCCTGTTTCTACTTCGACTGTTTTATGTTGGTAAAAAGTTAATATTTAAAGATAAAAGTTCATGTTCTTAGCGAAGAAATGTAAAAGTATCGAAATAAAACATTCACACACAAAAATATTCATGTGTCAAAACTACAAATGTATAAATTTTTTTGATTTTTGAAATAATATCATGAGAAAAACAATAAATATATGGAATCCGGGCCAAAAACAATTTTTTTCTCAAATAAATTATTGATTAAACAGGTTTATTTAGAAAATTCAATCGCGAATAACTGACGTTAAATATACAGAAGGTGCAGTATCTTTTTATGTGAAAATATCTGTTTACAAATTAACAGAATTTTTAGTTTTTTATACACATTATTATGCTATAATCTAGAAAAATATGTTTAATAATACACAAGACATACTACAGAAAGGGTAAGAAAGGAACGTCAGTCATTGTGATCTAATGTATTATTGAAAGTTTCATTCATCTAAAAAAATAATTTTATCAAGATACATTTCTATAGAAGAAAATTGTCGATATTTCACGTAAATATAAGTAAATGTTATTATAATCTAGATAAAAACATATTTTTTTTTCCACGCATGGTTTCTTTCCTCCCCTCTTACTCTTACACTTGAAACATTCCATTTCATAATTTGATGTAATAATAACGTTTAAAATGACTTTTAAATAAAATAGTAAAATTTAAAGTAGGTTAATATATAATTGTCATGGGTATCAGGTGTATTCAAAATAAAGTAATAATGGATATAGTAATTCTTTGTCACATGCTCCACATGTTAAAGTTTGCAGCTGTAATTGAAGGTAACATATAAAAAAAAATGTTTATAATATTAATAGTTATAAAAGGTATTTTCTTTTTACTTAGAAAAACAAAATAAGACAGAAGAAACAGACAATCACACGGTATGTCTATCCAGGACATTTTAAAATTCATTACAAATTTCTAATGTCGATATACATGAATATTTTTGTGTGTGTGAATATAATATTTCGATACTTTTATCGTTTCTTTACTTAAGAACATGTACTTTTCATCAAAATATTAACTTTTTACCAACATAAAACAGTCGAAGTAGAAACAGGCTGAAAATGACAACAGATTATAAGCTCTGTTCTGGGGATGTTAAGCTTGTTTGTCGCATCTTTCATATAATTTCGTTTTTTTCTGTATTTACACTCAATTTACGAAAAATTATTGTATTGTGCTGTTTATATTTAATAGCTTATCTGTGTTTCTGTTTACTAAATTGAATTTCACAGTAAAATCACTTGGAAACTCTAAATTATAAATGCTTAATTAAAAATAATAGATGGCTTAATTTTTACAATATCTGCGATGTAAGCTGAAAAATTTAATTTTAAACATATTTCTTTATATTTCTTGGTGTTAGCTTTAGGTCACGTGATCAACTTGGGGGTTAATTTTTTACAGTGATCTTTGTCATATCTCATTCGCATATTAGTGATAGATACATTAGTAATCTTTATTAAACAGATCTAGACATTTTATATTATTTAAATTTGACTGAATTAGTAAAATAATTATATAAAATTTTTAGTGTTTTGCAAAAAAGCTTCAATCCACTTAACGATAACTAGTAATCTGATGTTTCGCGGGAGATTTTGCGCAATGATTTATTTTATATCTATTTTGCATAGTTATAATGGTAAATTATTTAATCTTTATTAAACAGATTAAATTATTGTGTATTAATTAAATTCGTCGATTTATATGGAAGAATTTTTTAAAACTTTTAGCGTTTATTCAGAAACTTATCATCAGGTGATGATGACATTGGACAAGAGCACTTTCATTTTGTCTATTGTATGTAATCAGATTGCGCCAGAATTCGTTAAGCGCAGTTTGGTGTTTGTATATTCTCATTATTTTTCGAAGTTCACTGCAATAAATTTTTATTACGTGGATTGATACATTCTGCGTTGATTTGCGTTAATTTTAATGGATATTTTAAGGCATAAAGTTTAGTGTGAATTCATTTCAAATTCAGAAAAATAAGTGGAAAATAATTTATTTTTCGATTATTAGCGAGAACTGATTTTTGGATATAATACTTGGATATAAGTGGAGGTATGTATTATTAGTCTAATTTATTTGTGCATATAATTATCTAGATCTAGTTCCGAAACATTTATGTTTATGAGTGTTTATAAGCGTGTTATTTAGACATGTCTACCAATTTAGTGATAAAACGTAAAACTAGATCAAAGACTTTTTGGAGAATTTTAAAAGAACTTATACTTTAACAATTTGTATCGGTTATTATGGTTAGTGTTCATGTGTATCGTTGTACTGTAAATTACTTTGTTTTACTATGTTAGAGAAAGTAGGCAACACATTGGATTGCCGACTGTTTATTTTGACAGAGTGAAGCAGACTCTCTCAGTGAAATGTGTTTTAGGGAAGTTATGCCTTATTTTACTGATGAATGCCAATGATGAATATTGTTTTGAAAACTGAATATCGGTTAATGACAATAACATATGTAATAAATCTGAAGATGAATATAAAAATACTTCTACATTTTTTTATTGTTTTGTTGTTTCTTAAAGTTCGATTTATTTAAATTTATTATATGCAAAGTAAGATTATTTACCAAATGATAATATTTTAAACTACTAATATTTCGGTGTAAATTTGAACAACGAATTTTAAAATTTTAAATAAAAGATATAATGAACTTTTCTTTTATTTACAATGATTACGTCACTTCTACAGAAAGTAGAACACGAGACGACTTTCATACACATTTCAGTCCAAAAAGAAAAGTCGCCAGGCGTCGTAGTTGTAAACATAACAACCTTTACGTCATCTATTGTTCTGGATTAAATTCGTTAACTGTAAATTACATTTTCTTGAATTTGACTCGCAGGTTGGAAAAAATCGTCACGACTTAAATGCCTGAAACATTAAAAAATTATATAAAATCGAAAATAAATTTAAAATTTTTGAAAAAATCGTATCAGATGGAAAATCACACAATAATTTAACATAAAGTTGAAAAAAAAGATTTTAGCAAAAAATTACCGCGAAAAAAATTCACATATAAAAAAATTATGTGACAAAAAGAAAGATTATTTCTTTACTAGTCGTAACTGTTTGAAATTTTTTTTCCTAACTGGAAACGAGAAAAACGTGTAGGAAAATTTTTTAAAAATTTACCGCGCTTCTTCTCTAAAAGTAAGTGGTAGCGCCACGTCTGATTGTCCCACTGTTAAGAGGGTAAGTTTTTATTTATTCTTTTTATATATAAACAGTATATACAAAACAATTCTGATACTACAGCGTAATCAGTTCATACAGGAAACATGTTACCCATTGTGTAAGAAGTACATTTGTTGTCTTTCGTTTGTCAGAAATGCATTTCGGGCATGTTTCTTATCAGTCTGACAAAGAATATAGACATGAAATGTAATCAACAAGCAATAATACAGTATAATTAAATGAATTCACATATAACCCAATCAATAAAATGATTGAAGATATAAACGTAAAAATAATCATTTCAGTTCTGAGGAAATAGGAACGATTATTGAAACTAGTAAAAATATTACACATTTCAACTCCACAGAAACAGCATGGTCTGTACAATTATTGTTATTTCATCAGAAATTAAAATTCTATTTTTACTTTCCTGGCTGTATTATATATAACAGAAAAGATACGACCATTTTTCAAAAATGACCTGTCAAGAGTTTTAGTTTCGGACGCAGGAACCCTGAAATATCGAGAAATTCGAAAAATTCGGGTGGTTTTCTTGTATGTATAGAAATATTGTGTGTGGAAGATTCGACTTTACACTATTCACACTATTTAACTTATATGCTGAATATTTCCGAAATTTTGCAAAAAGATATTCAGGAAAATATGATATTTAATTTTGTTTATTATAAGTCGACGGAGTGGAAAGATACAGTGGTTCCGTAAGTCAAGATGGGTCGGAGTAAATGACGATTTTACTGGTTATTCGCATTTTAAATTATTTCATAAAACACATTCCTAACCTGAAAACCGGCATTTTGCCAAAATAATTAACTATAAAAGATTTTTAAAATAAATTATCACATTAGCTGACATTACACTCAATTATAAATGTTGTTACCGAGAATCTTAGGGAATTTGTGGGTAAAGTTTTCAATTCTGCATTTTGACTTTTCTCTACTGACATAAAATACTTGTAGAGCAAAAAAAAATGTTTTTCTTTTATGTGAATATGATTTAGTCTGATGACACGAATAAATAAACGAATGAAATATTAATTTCCTGTAAAGTATCTCAAGTAACACATTTCGTCTGTTTGAATTTAATATAGACAGGTGTTCTTCGTTTAAAAGTCAAGTAAATACGTATATTATAATAATTGCTGTAATATTAATTGTTCTTATTTCATTAATGTTCGACAGAATATAATTAGTAGCAGATCGCTAATTTTCAGACAGTGACAAAGATTATTGAACAATGTTTTAATACACATAATGAAAAATTAATAATATAAATGCAAAGCACTCTGACTAATGCAAGATAACGAAGCAGTTGACAGTTTAGTTCGAAGAAATTTTAAACATTCCAGTAGATTTTCATTGAAAGCAGTTTTGATTAAGCTAAACATATTCCGCTTTAAAATAAGTTTGTACTTCTGTAATCCATCAAATGCATTTTGTGGTTATTTGAATTTACAGAAAAACATTTCTTAATATGAACAGAAAAAACTATTGAACATTTAAAGTGATGTTTAAATGATAAACTTACAAACAATAATATTTAAAATTAAAAAACGATAATAACTTGTTTTGTAGGGATATCTTCTAGACAAAAAGAATGAAACATTTGTTCGGAGATATATTGACCTGTTAACAGATGGTCTTCTTTCTACGTAAGTTTTCTTTCATACAGTTTACGTAAATCATATTAGATGTGTTAAATACCTTCTGTTTGTTTCCTTTAAGGATGGAATTAAAAGATTTCATAAACGAGGTAATAAATCTATATGCAGCAGTTATTCTTTCTTACTATGTATTTCAATAATTTAATGTTATTCAATAGGCAGACTTCACCGTTGGCGATTATATCACAGAAAAATACTTCTCTTATTCTTCATCGATAAATCCTATTCCAACTACATTTGCAATACGTGCAGCAAGACCTTTAGATAAAGCCTTTATCTTGGTAAAACCTTTCGATGTAATGGTAATGTTTCAAAAATTATTATTTTCTCTATATATTAAACTTCACTATACGTGTCGAAATTTACATAGGGAAATATTAAATATTTGATAACGTATCAGATTCACTGGTCGGTAGTATAAATCAATGCAGCACTTTAGCCAATGTGCCAAGAAAAATACGTTTCCATTGAAATATTTATAGTTTATTTATTATATAAATATGAAGATCTTAAGGTAGTAAGTATTGTTGCTGTGTATTCTAATTCTGTGTTTACCGTCCTTGTAATCCAAAAAATAATTCTGGTAGACAATCATACAGCAATGGTTAGGAAAATTTTCGTTTATTTAATCAAATGCATTTCGGGTTGGTTTATCTCCCAACCCCTCTTCAGTGCTGTCAAAGAATACAAAATATAGTAAGGTTTCCGACAATATTAAACATCACGTAAATTAGAATACAACAACATAACACTTACATATCATATGTTGGTACATTTTTAAAAATATTTTTCTATATTTTAACACATAAGTGTATGACATTCTCTATAATATAAATTTTTTTTGTGATTTAATACAATTTGATAAAAAATATGTACAGTTATTCAATTTAGATTATTTATATAAAAACTTACATTTGCAGTAAAAGTGCATTGTTCCTAATGAGGGTGAAGATGAGTAAAAACTAAAAAGGCACGCGTTTATCCGGTTTTGACCGTGTCACAGTTTACTTACAAGTGCTGTAATGTTATCCAATACATTCTTGGCAATCCGAACGAAATATAGAAAAATATTTTTAAAAATGTATTAACATATAATATGTAAGTTTTATGTTGTTGTATTCTAATTTACGTGATGTTTAATATTGTCGGAAACCTTACTATATTTTATATTCTTTGACAGCACTAAAGAGGGGTTGGGAAATAAACCAACCCGAAATGCATTTGATTAAATAAACGAAAATTTTCCTAACCATTGCTGTATGATCGTCTACCAGAATCATTTTTTGGCTTACAAGGACGGTACACACAGAATATGAAGATCTTTTTTATCAACGTGAGAAATAATAGAAGAAAAGTAGAAAAACCACGCAGCCAGAATGTTGGCGAAGCACAAACTCGCATCTAACTACAAGAGTTCAGTAGTGTCATCTATACGGCCACTGCTATTACAAATGGATGCGAAATATATCAAAATGAAACGTATAAAAAATGCCAATTTCTTAATTAGAGCAAAGATTTCTACGATTTTCCTTTTTATAATTTTAAAACTTCATAAAAATAACATACTTTAGGACCTCTCAACAACGGCGATTCAAAAGAACTTGGAAATTTTGTATAAAGTGGTCTTTGTTTGGAGGTTATTTTATATACAGGAGAACACTGCAGAACAATTAACTTCAATTTGCAGATGATCGTTATTGCAGGTTTCACTGTATTATAAAAAATATCCTAATTTAAATAATACAAAATAATTATGAAAATTTGTATTTCAGATTTGGATTTGTATTCCTTTTTCTTTCATTGTCATTTTGATAACTTCGTATAAAATAATGAAAAAAGAAATTAAGTATAATAACAAGGAAATGCCAAATTTTTCCAAATTATTTTGGATTCTATTGAGAAACTTTCTTCGACAAGGTGAGTATTATTATTCTGTGCACGACTTCAATTTCCATAGAAAAAATATATAACGAAAATGTGTATGAGCAATGAATTCTGATGTCATGATTTATAATAATTGGAGATGATAATTAGTGTCATAAGTTTAGTACTTCTTTTCGTCTTCCGACTTGTTCGCGCTTTCCTCTGGCTCAACAGTCGTCTGCTTTGTTTCCTGATGTTCTTTTTCCCGCCTTTTTTCTCTCCACTTGACTCCCTCTACTGGCCTCTTTCGTCTCTTCTTCTCGGCAGATGGCTCCCCACGGGATTCTGCTCTCCACATAACTATGTTTACATCTGTTCGTTTATAAGTCTTTGTTTAGTTTCCTTAATTTCTTAGGAAAAATTTACAAAATAGTTGGCTTGTATTTACGAAAAAAAAAGATTATGTTAGTAAATTTGACATTTTTAGAGTTTTCCCAGCATAATTGCTGTGACCGTTTACATATGACAATGACAAAAAATTGTATACTCATTTAATAAGAAATTGATAATTTCCGATACTAAAACGTATTTATTCCTCTCGTAAGTAGTTAACTATTATTTCAGTTAATTATTTTTTTCAGATACAGAGGGAGATCGCTATTTTCTCATAACGTTTCGTATCCTGATTGGCTCTTGGATCCTGATTTCATTTGTCCTGACATCAGGATACGTCGACACTTTGCCATCGTTCATGCTTAATCCTGGAACCGAAACCATTCCTCAGACATTTCAGGAATTAGCTCAATCAATCAAAGATGGACGATATAATATCACTTTATTCGAACATAGTCATGAACATTATTACTTTTATACTTTTATGAACGATGTACTACAGGTAAGTGTCATTCTGTTAAAAAAGATTTTAGTTTTAAATTAAAAAAAAAGAAAAGTATTAAAAAATATCGTTTAATATGATATTGGGTGTGAATTTAGTATTAAAATTTAAAAAAAATTGTATAATAACATCAATTACATTACTATCAATTGTCAATATTGCAGAACCGGAAACATGACAACACTTTTTCTGATATAATAAGTAAAGGTTTAAAATGTTCGTTTCCTCCGGAATTGTTATACACTTTAGAGAAAGTGAGATTTACATTTCTATTCTGCTGAAAAACAGACTTTACTCCTCGCTATAATCAAAATAATTTCCTAGTCTATTAGCTTTGCCATTATAATTTACAAAATGAAATGCCTATTAATAATTTTTGAGAAATTCAGATCAGCATTGAAATAATTTAGGCGGTTAAATTGAAGAAAATTGATCGTGAGTGTAAATCATATTTAACAGTATTATTATTAGAACAAATAATTCAGATATTTCTGCATAATATCATTAAACGTGGTAGATGCTACATGTAAAGTTGAATCCCTTAATTTGAATTATAACACATAATATTGTTTTTATTTTTGTATTTATTAGAGTATCAATACTCTAGCTAAATAGTCGTACATTTAGCTAGAGTAAATATTCTAGCTAAATGTACGCCTACAAAAACATCGTTGCTATGAATCCCTTATACAATTAACGAGCAAATGAAATGATTATAATATGTTGAAAATAGTTATAATTAAATATATAATGTTATAATGTTATAATTATATAATATAATGTTATAATTAAATATGTTTATACATAAATTCTGGTGCACTACGAATTTGCAACTGTACGTTACATCCTTTATAAAAAATATTAAAGTTGCGTGTGTATATTAATTTACATTAATTTCATTTATTCGTATGTTTTTAGACGAACGACAATAGGAAAATAATTAAAAATGATGTCATCAAAACTTTTTATGAAAACGTTCAAAAGGTTTATGAAGAACCATTAGAGATAGTAGTGCATTATGAAGAGGGTAATGAAGAACCAATAAAGATGGTATTAAATAATGAACGGGTTCAAAGATATGACGACGTGTTTAAAAAATCAATTGAAAAAGTACTTGATGGAACTCACGCCGTGCTAGCATCAAAACAGAAAATCGAATTGAGCCTGACTATCTGGCAAAAAGAACAGGTCTTCATCTCAGAAGACATACTTTTTACGAGATTTGAATTAATACAAATTAACATGATCAAAATGAATTATGCTGAAGAAATCTCTAAAACGTAAGTATACAGAATGTATTTGTTATAATTTTCCAGTGGACAATGCCACTGAACATTACAGTACTAGTTATGGTCTCTCTGTAGAAAGAATCGACTAGCAATAAACGTCAGACGACACGTCATTTTAGCCAAATTAAACTAATTAGTATAATTTTGTATAATGTTAGCGCGTAAGTTCAATATATTTGGTATAATATGTAGAATTAATGTTATTATACCTCACAATAATTTACCTTATATAATAATATATATAATTTACCAATACCTTACAATAATTTCGAAGGAGAATGTGTCTTGCAAATGGCCACCGCCTATGAGTTAGTCGTGGTCAACACTTATTTTGATAAATGTGAAGAACATTTAATAACTTACAAGAGCAGGGATCATAAAACACAAATAGACTACCTATTAACAAGACGGACTACTCTAAAAGAGATTAAGGAGTGTAAAGTGATACCAGGAGAAGACTTGACTAGTCAGCATAGACTTTTAGTAATGGAATTAAAGATTGATCTTAATAGGATTAAGTATAAAGATAAACTGATACCTAAAATTAAATGGTGGTTGTTAAAAGGAGAAAGGGCAATAAAGTTTAGAGAAAAAGTAATAAGTGTTATTAATCGGAACACGAAGTGCGATGACTCGGTAGATGAATGGTGGACACAGGTGGCCAGGGAAATACGAAGGATTGCAAAGGAACTTCTGGGAGAAACTAAGCCAGCTAGGAAAATAGAGAAGGAGGTATGGTGGTGGAATGAAGAAGTAAAGAAAGCTATAAGAGAGAAAAAAGATGCTTTTAAAAGTTGGCAGAAGGAGAAAGGAGATAATAAGGTAAGGGAAAAGAAAAGAGTGGTCAATGTGCAGATGAAAAAGAAGGCGAAGAAAGTGGTTGCCACAGCTAAGGCGCAAGCCCAGGACGAAATGTATAGATCACTCACGGGAAAAGAGGGTAGAAAGCCATATATAGACTTGCAAAAATGAGAGGCAGAGGGAGTAAAGATATGTCCTATATCAAGTGTATAAAGGACACAAATGGCAAAGTGTTAACTAAAAATGAAGAAATTAAGGCCCAGTGGAAAACATACTCGAAAGACCTTATGAACGTGGAGAATGACAGACAAACTAACACTGAAAATGTAGAGCCAAATATTGGCCTAGTAGGCATGGTAGAGAAAGGGGAGGTAAAGCTGGCATTGAATAAAATGAAAAATGGGAAATCAGTGGGCCCGGATCAGATACCAAATGAGGTATGGAAAGTCCTAGGAGAGGAGGGAACAGACTGGTTAACAGAGCTGTTTAACAAAATACTGTTAGAGGGAACTATACCCAATGAATGAAGAAAAAGCTATTTAGTACCCATCTGGAAAGAAAAAGGGGATGTGCAGGAATGTAATAATTATAGGGGGAATAAAACTATTGGCTCACACAATGAAACTTTTTGAAAGGGTAATTGAACGAAGGATTAGAGAGGAAACTAGTGTCACTGAAGGCCAGTTTGGATTTATGCCTAGGAGGAGTACTACAGACGACATATTCGTGGTGAGACAGGTGATGGAAAAGTACCGATCTGTGAGGAAAAACCTGCATATGGTGTTCATAGACTTGGAAAAAGCGTATGACAGAGTCCCAAGAGAAGTTTTTTGGTGGTCACTTAGGAAGAAAGGCGTGCCGCTTCAATACATTGCAACAATTGAAGATATGTACTATAGGGCCAGCACGCAGGTTAGAACTGCAGCCGGATTGACGGACATGTTTGAAGTAAGAGTGGGATTACATCAGGGGTCAGCACTCAGCCCATACCTCTTCCTATTTGTTATGGAGGCGATAACATCTGCTGTACAAGAGGACGTACCCTGGTGTGTGCTGTTTGCAGATGACATAGTTCTCATTGATGAGGACAGGGAAGGAACTAAACAAATGGCAACATGTGCTGGAAAATGAAGGACTAAAAATCAGCCAAATCAAGACAGAGTATATGTTCTGTAACTTTGACGGTCTCCCTGGTACTGGTTCATTAAAACTAAATGGAAGACCATTGCCAGAGAGTACTGAATTCTGCTATTTAGGATCACTGTTGCAGAAAGATGGCAACATTGATAGGGAGACTACTAGAAGGATCAATGCAGGGTGGTTAAAGTGGAAACAGGTGACAGGAATTACTTGTGACAAACGCATGCCACTTAAAGTAAGAGGGCTAATATATAAAACTGTCATCAGACCCGTGCTTATGTATGGGTGCCAGTGCTGGCCAACGACAGCCACCGACGAGAAGCGATTGCATGTGGCGGAGATGCGTATGCTGAGGTGGATGTGCAGGGTCACAAGGATGGATAGGATTAAAAATGACTACATTAGAGGAAGTCTAAAAGTAGCATCTATCTCAGAAAAAATAAAAAGCCATAGACTGACATGGTTTGGACATTTGGTGAGAAGGAATGAGGAACATGTAACAAAAAAGGCACTAAATATGAAAGTACAGGGAGATAGAGGTAGAGGAAGACCTAAGAAGAGGTGGATTGAGTGTGTAAATACGGATATGATGGACTGGGGAGTGGACGAAGAAACAGTTAGAGATAGACTAACGTGGCGCAAATTGACATTCCGGGCTGACTCCAAATAATCTGGGATATAGGCCAGGACAAAGAAGAAGAGTAATAACTGAAGATAATCATAAATATCACAATTGCTACAGCGAACTACGTGGTATTGCAAAACAAAAATGTGAAGCTTCCATAACACTTTAGAATGGGATGACATATTTAAGAAATGAGGAAAAAACTGGAAGTAACTTGCCACAACTATGCGATCAATATCTGATATTTAATACTTAATACGAAAGTTGTATTGTTAATTCGTGGATATGTTACCCTAAAAGCTCGAAAGTTTCGAAAATTGTTCCATTTTGTAAAATACCTAGGCCAGTGATTCTCAAAGTGAGGGGTAGCGACCCCGAAGTGGGTTGTAAAAAATATTTGGGTGGTCGCTGAAAAATTGATGCCAGATCAATTTTTTCAAATATTTTATAAAATTACTATGGATTCATATTTAAAAATAATAGAAATAAAAAAATATATAAAATAATTTTTACTTAAATAAATTGCGCATATAAATAATAAAAACAATATAAATATTTATTTAATAAAATAAGACATAGTCGCTCTGGAAACATTTTTTACTTTCCTAGATGATCTCCATTTTTTCTTTTGTTCTAGAACAATTTTTCTTATAGATGACCGGACCTTTCTTTAGAGGCTACTCAGCCATCCAATATTTAAAAAAAGTTCTTTAAAAACAAGGTTAATCCAATTAAAATTATAAAAAATAATTTCTTAAAAATTGGGAAATGGGATCTTACGACGTCCTTTCTTACATCCATGTCCATTCGGGAGTTCGGGCCTTTATCCACCCAAAAATGCGCTGGAAAATGTAGATTTTTTGACTCGATCCCTCTGGCGACGATTTTTCATTTTAAGTTTTTCGAAGTTCGTCGGATGTTAAATTTTTATTTAATAAAACTTTAATAAAACTTCGGAAAAACTTTTAAAATTGAAAAATCGTCGCCAGAGGGATCGAGTCAAAAAATCTACATTTTCCAGCGCATTTTTGAGTGGATAAAGGCCCGAACTTCCCGAATGGACATGGATGTAAGAAAGGACGTCGTAAGATCCCATTTCCCAATTTTTAAGAAATTATTTTTTATAATTTTAATTGGATTAACCTTGTTTTTAAAGAACTTTTTTTAAATATTGGATGGCTGAGTAGCCTCTAAAGAAAGGTCCGGTCATCTATAAGAAAAATTGTTCTAGAACAAAAGAAAAAATGGAGATCATCTAGGAAAGTAAAAAATGTTTCCAGAGCGACTATGTCTTATTTTATTAAATAAAAATTTAACATCCGACGAACTTCGAAAAACTTAAAATGAAAAATCGTCGCCGGAGGGATCGAGTCAAAAAATTTACATTTTCCAGCGCATTTTTGAGTGGATAAAGGCCCGAACTCCCGAATGGACATGGATGTAAGAAAAGGACGTCGTAAGATCCCATTTCCCAATTTTTAAGAAATTATTTTTATAATTTTAATTGGATTAACCTTGTTTTTAAAGAACTTTTTTTAAATATTGGATGGCTGAGTAGCCTCTAAAGAAAGGTCCGGTCATCTATAAGAAAAATTGTTCTAGAACAAAAGAAAAAATGGAGATCATCTAGGAAAGTAAAAAATGTTTCCAGAGCGACTATGTCTTATTTTATTAAATAAAAATTTAACATCCGACGAACTTCGAAAAACTTAAAATGAAAAATCGTCGCCGGAGGGATCGAGTCAAAAAATTTACATTTTCCAGCGCATTTTTGAGTGGATAAAGGCCCGAACTCCCGAATGGACATGGATGTAAGAAAGGACGTCGTAAGATCCCATTTCCCAATTTTTAAGAAATTATTTTTATAATTTTAATTGGATTAACCTTGTTTTAAAGAACTTTTTTTAAATATTGGATGGCTGAGTAGCCTCTAAAGAAAGGTCCGGTCATCTATAAGAAAAATTGTTCTAGAACAAAAGAAAAAATGGAGATCATCTAGGAAAGTAAAAAATGTTTCCAGAGCGACTATGTCTTATTTTATTAAATAAAAATTTAACATCCGACGAACTTCGAAAAACTTAAAATGAAAAATCGTCGCCGAGAGGGATCGAGTCAAAAAATTTACATTTTCCAGCGCATTTTTGAGTGGATAAAGGCCCGAACTCCCGAATGGACATGGATGTAAGAAAGGACGTCGTAAGATCCCATTTCCCAATTTTTAAGAAATTATTTTTATAATTTTAATTGGATTAACCTTGTTTTTAAAGAACTTTTTTTAAATATTGGATGGCTGAGTAGCCTCTAAAGAAAGGTCCGGTCATCTATAAGAAAAATTGTTCTAGAACAAAAGAAAAAATGGAGATCATCTAGGAAAGTAAAAAATGTTTCCAGAGCGACTATGTCTTATTTTATTAAATAAAAATTTAACATCCGACGAACTTCGAAAAACTTAAAATGAAAAATCGTCGCCGGAGGGATCGAGTCAAAAAATCTTACATTTTCCAGCGCATTTTTGAGTGGATAAAGGCCCGAACTCCCGAATGGACATGGATGTAAGAAAGGACGTCGTAAGATCCCATTTCCCAATTTTTAAGAAATTATTTTTATAATTTTAATTGGATTAACCTTGTTTTTAAAGAACTTTTTTTAAATATTGGATGGCTGAGTAGCCTCTAAAGAAAGGTCCGGTCATCTATAAGAAAAATTGTTCTAGAACAAAAGAAAAAATGGAGATCATCTAGGAAAGTAAAAAATGTTTCCAGAGCGACTATGTCTTATTTTATTAAATAAAAATTTAACATCCGACGAACTTCGAAAAACTTAAAATGAAAAATCGTCGCCGGAGGGATCGAGTCAAAAAATTTACATTTTCCAGCGCATTTTTTGAGTGGATAAAGGCCCGAACTCCCGAATGGACATGGATGTAAGAAAGGACGTCGTAAGATCCCATTTCCCAATTTTTAAGAAATTATTTTTATAATTTTAATTGGATTAACCTTGTTTTTAAAGAACTTTTTTTAAATATTGGATGGCTGAGTAGCCTCTAAAGAAAGGTCCGGTCATCTATAAGAAAAATTGTTCTAGAACAAAAGAAAAAATGGAGATCATCTAGGAAAGTAAAAAATGTTTCCAGAGCGACTATGTCTTATTTTATTAAATAAAAATTTAACATCCGACGAACTTCGAAAAACTTAAAATGAAAAATCGTCGCCAGAGGGATCGAGTCAAAAAATCTACATTTTCCAGCGCATTTTTGAGTGGATAAAGGCCCGAACTCCCGAATGGACATGGATGTAAGAAAGGACGTCGTAAGATCCCATTTCCCAATTTTTAAGAAATTATTTTTATAATTTTAATTGGATTAACCTTGTTTTTAAAGAACTTTTTTTAAATATTGGATGGCTGAGTAGCCTCTAAAGAAAGGTCCGGTCATCTATAAGAAAAATTGTTCTAGAACAAAAGAAAAAATGGAGATCATCTAGGAAAGTAAAAAATGTTTCCAGAGCGACTATGTCTTATTTTATTAAATAAAAATTTAACATCCGACGAACTTCGAAAAAAAAAAAATATAAATATTTATAAATTTGTGCGCTATTCGGGAATCTCCCGTGTTACGACTTTCCGCCTAAACTAATGATAGAACAGCGTTGTCATTTGGAACGGTGTTCACTAGCAGGGTTGTGTCTGTAGGCAAGTCGAGTTAGAAATACAGCAGAGTGTCGTTATCCGAAAACCGATCAACCGAAAGCGTTTCAGTCGGCAAATTTGAATTTCCGCTAGTGCTGTGGAGCTGTAATATTTAGCTATGTCTTGGGCTACTCCAATATTATTTTAGTTGGTATGCGTTTTTAGCTGGCAACACTGGCGTGACCATGAGAGGGTACTTCGGGACGCGCCAGTATTTGAACGAGACTTTTTTCCCATCGTAAGTTGTAAGATTTGCTTTTATTTTTGAGGACTGTATTGTGCTGAATCGGAACGTTTTGATACTTGATTAACTTCCGAAATACAATGTTTTTTTGTTTTTATATTTTTCAATATATTTATTTTGTCTGTGAAAAAAAAAATAATTAAAAAAAATCTATGTTAGTCTAAACATTGACAAAAATTTAACGCAAAGCGA
Organism: Centruroides vittatus; assembly: GCF_030686945.1. Classification (NCBI taxonomy): domain Eukaryota; kingdom Metazoa; phylum Arthropoda; class Arachnida; order Scorpiones; family Buthidae; genus Centruroides; species Centruroides vittatus. The sequence continues at coordinate 59,666 of NW_027122285.1, read as the reverse complement.
AACGCAACGGAGAAAAATTTCAACATTGAATAGATTAATTAAACAAAAGAAATTAACTCCTCTTGAATTTAAATTACACCCTCTCTCCGGGATGTTTTACTACACATACTCATTCTTCAGAAGTCCTTTGAAATTTATAAGTGCAAAAGGGGGTCGCGGACCAAAAAGTTTGAGAAATACTGACCTAGGTAATGTGCAGATGATTTAAGTAATCTGCACATTACGTACTATGTAATTTGAGAAATGGAACAATTAACGAATTAACTTTAACGGATCACCCTAGTTTATTTGGAAATTAGCTAGGTAATGTACCCATTAACGGCTTTCGAGCTTTAACGGTAACATATAGATAATGAAATATTTATATCAATAATCCAAATGGACTGCATTATTCCTGGGTATATGCCAGAAATTCAATCCAGAACGTTCCACATATGCCAATCTCCGCAAATGTTCAAGTCTCATATGTAATGGCGTACATAAAAATTTTATAATATTTAGATAAAATTATAAAATATTGAAAACACGAAAATATCGAAGTTTTACTTTATTGACATTTCTAGGTTTTTAAAATAAAATTTATTTTTTAGCTTTTATCTTGCAGAAATTTCATCTAACGTCTAACTATGATTTACCTTACAATGTCATATTTAAAAATAATGATTAATACTTTATATTGTATATATATGATAAATAAAAAACACAGTTTCTCATCACTTCGCTAACATCATAACGTCTTTTTTTATGAGTAAAATATAAAAAGCAGTTTTTATTTTCATACTAAAATTAATTAACACCATATGAAACTAACATAATTATTAGATTATAATACAGTAATGAAATCATCTAAATTCATAAGTTATATGTAAGTTTCCTCTTTATTATGGGCTACTGTTTAGATGTCACACATTTACAATAAAACACGTGAATTTACATGTAGACATTCAAATGTTTTAGGTATAAAGGAGCGTTCAACTACTAGTGTTCGGTAGTTTTATCCACTCAATCACTGAATATTAGTAGAACTTTGTAAAACGGGGCACGCTCCAAGATATGAGGTATTGATTTTTATAAATTCTAATAAAAATTTATTTAATTTATAAAGAAAAATTAGTTTTTGGGGGTAATTTCTTTATGACAAATAATGAAAGAGCTAATATTTAAATGTTTAAAGATGAAAATAAATAATTGAAATTGCAATTCTTCATAATTTAAATTGTTAAATTGGAGTAATCACAAAGAATTTTTAGTAACTTTTTTATTTAATGCTTTCATTTAATACATAAACCGTACAACAGGTTTAACAATTTCATTGTGAAAATAGATTTTGAATAATTTCAGTAACTCAAATATGTCTACTATGTTTCCTATCTCAAGTAATGTACAGTACTCTATGTATACAGAAGTCTAATACTGCAGAGTAATAGTATATATTTATATTTAACAGGGTAAATCGCATTGAACAAAGTGGATTATCTGAGAAAATTGACAGAGACATTCTTCTTGAGAAAAGAAGAAAAGACTTCTTCTACGATGATAAGACAATCGATACTAATAACGAAGAACCGCTGAAAATAGATGATATTATTGGTCTACTCTATTTATTACTTGCAGGATATTTGATCTCTATTGTAGTATTTCTTACAGAAATTCTAGTTAACAAGATAAAAAAGATAACAAGCAGAAAACGCAGAGTGAGGCCATTGAATACTGTTAATTAATTTTTAATCGTATTTTTAAATTAACGTAATAATGCTGTATTCGTTAATGAAGTTTCTTGTTCTTACTAACTTTTTTTCATATTCTACTGGTTTGAGCAACAATACCCATAAAATGTGATAAAAGAGAGTTTCACCAATTGACAGTTAAGTCTTTGATATAATTGCATGTAAATTAATAATCTGAAAGCCAAAAATTTAGAACTGGAAACTATAGATAAAGTCTGTAGAAAAATATATAAATACAGTAGAGAGTCGTTAATCGGAACCCTGGTAATCGGAATCGCCGGTAATCGGCACGATTTTCAGTCGGACTGTGTCGTGCTGAATCGAACGTTTTTGATACTAGATTTACTTTAAAGTATAATTTTCATGTTTATATATTCTTTAATATATTTATTTTGTTTGTACAAAATGCAGAAATAATTTTTAACGATACGATAGCCTCGATTATTATTATAAAAATTTTCGTTAGGCTTAAAATCGACGAAAATTCAATACGAAAGCGACACACAACGGAGAAAAATTTGAACATCGGACAGGTTAATATATTTTTTCGTACATAATTGTTAATCGGAACAAATGACTAATCTGAACCACCCCATTCCCCAATTGATTCCGATTTACGACTCTCTACTGTATACAACTAAACGTTGCTTTATAGTGAGCATTGAAGCACGCTTGTAATTAATTTATGTTATACGACTGTTGTAATGCACAACGAGTCTAGGTGTATTTTTTCGAATGTTGACATTACAGAAATTAGATTTGATTTGACACAACAACTAGATTGTATTGAAATTAGTACTACAGTTTGAATAGCATATCGAAGCTTTCCACGGGAATGGTTTCTTCAATTCCCATTCGCAATTCGAGTATGTAACACAAAAGAAGTAGCATAAATATTTATCGTTTATGTAATCACATCAGAGTAAATCAGAGATTTCGATTATAAAACCATTTTTGTTTTACTGCTTGAATTTAAATAGCTGAATACAAATTTAAAGTAAAAACCGAATGACTCGTTATTTCGGTTGACATCTAGTGCACCTCATTATATCTATAGGCAATGCAATAAATTATTTTAAACAGGACTATGTAGGGTGTCTATGGAAAAACCTACGTATTCGTCATATAATTTTATATTGAAATATACAAATATTAAAAATCTGATAACGAGATTCGATAAGTAATTAGAGTATTATAGAATTGTCGCCAGTTTCTCCAAATATTATATAAAAAATAAAATAGAATATAAATTATTTATTAAAATTACTCATGAAATTATTACTGAAAAAAAGCAAACGAAGCCATGTCAAATGCACTGTTTTTGTTTCGGCTATTTCTTAAACAGATAAATAACATATTTTTGGATATGCTAAATAATCGAAAATGAATATGTGTGAAGTTTATTTAAAGATAATAAATTACGCAACCTTTCGTCCTTTAGCATGCACGTGACTTGAGAGACTTAGGGCACACATGACTAAAGTGTCATGTCAGAAAAAATCATATGGCAGGTCATGTATCTTGTGATTTCCGTTTAGGAACTCTGTTTTTCAATTCTTTTTATTTATCGTCTTATTTTCTTAGAAGAAGCTTCTTTGCATTTACCATAATTTGAACATTTAAATAATGGTTAGTATGTGGCAGGTGGATTGAGCTAGCCTTGTCTCGTTCGTATACAGAAAGTTTTGCAAAAGTTCAAAATTATTTTAATATGAAGGGAAAATAAAATGGTGTACCGAAAAAAATGCTACACACAAAAACGAAATCATAATGAACGGAGACACAGTGGACATAAGTAGCCTTTTCATGAAAACGATAACGCATAATAAATCACATTAGAATAGAGTGTATGCCGAATAAGCTAGCGTGTATTAAATTTGAAAACTTATTTTTACCAGTTCTTGCAAATTATATGCTACAATAAAGAAACAAAATAATGAATAGTTCAAAATATACTACAAAAATATTAATTTATGACATGATATGCAATATCTATTTTGTTGCACTTCCTGATGCGAGTAAGATGACTGTGAAGTAAGAAATGTCAGCCTGTGTTGTATCATCATCAGATCGATTTAAACGCCATGTCAACGTATATTAATTTGACATCTTACATATTAATTTTAATAGTAACTTATATTGCATCGTTTCAAAACTAACATATATTATAATTATTGAAAAATTTATATAAGCACAAATTTTTATTAACAAATGTATCGAGCATATGTATTTGCATGTGTTGTAACTTCAATCAAAACTGTATGATTCATTTCTGACTTATTAACGCGTTCAGCCCTTAGCCCGAGATATCTCGGGCAAGTTGTATAGCGTTACAAAAAATGGGGTCCTTTAGGACCCCTAAAAAAATTTTTTTTTTTTTTTGATTTTTCGGATGTTTTCTAAGTCTCCAAATTTTTTGAAAAATTTTTACCCGCGCGAAAAAATTTTATTGCGAGTTTAATTAACCTTTAATGACACGCAATTAACGCTTAATGGTTTTTTTATGGGATTTTTTTATAAAACTTTATTCATCTTTCTAAAGTTCTAGTGCGTCGATTTTACTTCGGTAAAGTTATTTAAAGCTATTTTCTGATGTCAAAAACAGCATCCAATAGTTTTTTAATTTTTTTAATTAATAGATTTTATTATATATACGTTTAATTAAGTCGGGGGGGTCGGAAATTTCAATTAAAATCGTAATTTTAAAAAAATATTTAGAAATATACCGCCATCTAGTATTCACCCTACTTTTTACCCTTCTCCTCCCGAGAGTTTCATGAGAATGTCCCGCGAAAGACGACACCAGCTGTTCTCAAGGTCATCCAGCTGTGTAAACAATGACACATCGGTGTCAAGTTTCGCGCTAAGGCGAGACAAAGGAAATTATACTTTGAAGCTTTTTCTTCAAAATTAACACATTTCTATAATTTTTTTTTCGTTTTTATGTTTAACTACATTAAAATTAAAAAGTATTTAATTCGCTGGAGTCCCAAGGAGTTAATGTGTATTTAATATTCGATATACTATAAATTACCTAATTCAAAATACCGTAAAATTTTTGAATAATGACAATTGATGGCAACGTACAACATTGCCGACTAATAGCTAAGTTGTTCTGTTCCTGAACACTAAGAGTTCGGTTGTTTTCTTGCTTTTTGTCTGGGCCGGCTGGCCACGTGGAGTTTTCCGGGTTTTCTCTATGTCTGTAACGCCTGAATAGGGGCCAGTTACTTTTAGAAGTCCTCCCGGAAGGTACTATTTTCCATGTCTACACAAATATATTTCATTACTAACTACATTGCACCGTAAACGCATGTCACAACTTATCACTGGACACCATAGCTTTCTAGATTTTTCCTAACATATAACAGAACAAAAGACGTACGAGATAGCTGTTTTTCGAAGTTACCTCCTTATTTTAAATTAATCGTTTGCGTTTTTCTTAAAGAAAAATGTTTAATGGCCGAAATCATGATGTCCATTATTTGGCGGTTCGATTGTTTATGCTTCTAACATCGATATTAATAATATATATCTAAAATTTTTCTTATGTAATCTCAACATTATGCCAATAAAGTAATTATATTACAGTTACGTTTCTGAAGTTTTAATACTCCCATCTAAAAAATAAAATATCCAGCAGAGAGTTTTTTAACTTTTTATTATCATTACAGTAAAAACTGTATGTGTAGTGTTATCTGTTTTGATGTTTTATCAAAAAACTTTTTATATTTTTAATTATTATAACAAAGCGTAAACTTTAATTTGGAAAGTAGTAATAAGGTTTAAGAAAGTTTTAAAATACCAACGATTAAACACAGAGACTTTACGCGAATTAAAAGATTGCCTAAACTGGAATTTTGTTTCCTGTTTTCAAAAACTTGACAGATAATTTATTGACGAGTTTCAAAATCAACTTTCTCAGTGTTACATTTTTAAATATCAAAAATTAAATCAAGCTTACAATATATAAACATATAAAAGAGCTTAGCTGAAAAGCCGAAAATCCGGAAATCCATTAAAATAAGTTGCACATTATTTACAAGTCGTTTCAATACATTATAATGGCGATTCTTAACCCTTGTTTCGATGAACACAATAACTTTTTCGCAATTTCTCCCTGATAATCCACAAAAAAATAAAATTATATATATAAAATTATTCTATTTATTGTAAATTTATTTCGATGTGTTATATAAGTAGTTACTTCAATTGTAGACAATTGTTTACATTTCTATGCAATATAATAATGTTTACTAGTTGACAAAATTATTGTTTCGTGAGCGTAATAAACAAGGAATTAACAGGGAGTATCTACAACTCCCTTAACACATACTGACCCCTGAAATTTGTTTTTTATTTACTGCGTACCATTTTCAGTAATTGTATTGCTGCGTATGATAAAACCCATATCTCGTTCTTATGGCCCACTTGATGTCTAACATTTTTGTCGAATCACTTGATGTCTAACATCTTTGTGAAAAGTAGGTATTTTTCCAGTTATTTTATCGGGTTAATTACAATGAACCACCAGAAGCACAAATTTAGTTATAAGTATAGAGTTATTCTGAAAGCTGTCTCGGTTTTATGATTAAATTGTAGTGAACGTCAGAAACATATTCAAGTTATATATTTGCATTCTCTTCACAAATTTTTATGTCCATCTGTGGTTCTGTATTTTACTGCTCTGAGCAAGCAATGGAACATATTGGTACATGGAAAAGAGATAGCATTCTGTGTCCTGCAATTCCACATTACAAAGTCTGTTATGACAGTACGAAAAACTGGAAGAAAATATTTCAAAAACAAATTTTAATGGAGAACAGCATACATAAGTGGTACAGGCAATTCACCACAGATATTGTACTGGTATCTATCAAGTCATACACATCTCTAAGTGTTTCAAAAATTCTTTCAGAACTTTTCTACAGCGTACTTTACATTATACGTTATTATTAGTTAGTAATAAGCTGGCAATTCTTTGAAACAGAGAATGGTTGTTACTGAAACATTGTGAAACAGAAACATGCTTATAATTTCAAAATTGCAAATATTTACTTCAGTTAGATTTTTATGTTGCTTATTTTGTTTCAAGAATGAAAAAAATTATTATTAAATTAGGAAGTAGTATGCTTTATAGTGTCTAAGCGTGTTATTTCACACTAGCCTACCAGTCACCAAGTGGATAAAACCAGTTCGAACTGGTTGGAATTTATGTATTATCAATAAGTTAGATACTTGTGAAATGTTTCTATGTTTTTATGTTATTTTTAAAACCTGAATAATTCAAGTCATGCTAAGAAAATCCTTCCCAGTTTACAGATCACGCATATGGTGCATTGTGCTATTTTATCAGTCTATCATTAGTTTATCGTATACATCATGACTTCGACCAAGCCTTGAATAAACGCTGCTGAGAAGTAACAAACAGTGATTAGCGTACTACATAGAGAACAGCTGATTAGTTCGCCATTTTAGATTTGGTACATCGCGAATCCTGTTTGCTAAAAGACTCGACATCTTGCTTTTTAAGACTGAAAATCAAATAAAAAAATGTACACCACTGAATATGATAATATGATAACAGATGGCCCAACCTATATTATATATGTTGCCATGAAAGTTGAGCAACTTGTTGCTGATTTTTTGTATAATTTTTATAATAAGTTTTCCCAAAATCAATTTGTTTGTGCATACAGGATTTACCTACTATATTACAATGCTTCTAGAATAAGGAGTAACATAAATATGTAAATAATAATTGCGAAACGAAAAATTGGTAAACATTTCGTGAATAATTTTTATCAGTATTTTATGCAATCAAAAGCGACAATGTATTAGTAGCAAAATTATTGAACGTCACGTTAAAATTTAATTACATTTACATTCATAATAATGAAGTTAGATTTGTCGCGCAACAAATATTTTGTGGGACTATGAACCCAAAGTTGAGTTTTTATTAAACACTTAACTTTAATTAAAACTTAACTTTGGGTTCATAGTCCAACAATCAACAAAACACGGTTTCAAAAAAAAAAAAAAATATTTTGTAGTTTCTTCCAGCCGATATTTCCGTTTTTTACTTTCCATTTATAATTTTACTTGCATTACAATGCTCTAGCTGAGAAAGTTGGATGCAAAATCACATAAGAGAGATTGAGTTAATTTTTTTTTAAATTGGATAAGCTGAAGGAATTATTAATTTCAATATATTCAAAATATTATTATTTTTAGGAAAATAATAAAATATTTAATAATTAAAACGTAAAGTTGCCATTATTTCAAATTTTAATAAATTTGAAATTGTTTTTAAATATTGTAACACAAAATTTCCAAAACGAAGTTAGATAGTTAAACATCCACAGCAGAAATGCATAGCAGAGGCACAAGAAGCCCTGATTAACTATACAGAAACTTCTGGTTTACAACGGAAATTACGTTATTTCTATTCAAAAAGTTTCCTGTCAAAGGAGTTAAATAGATGACTGGCACGAATCTATTGCTAACGGAAAGGAATGATGTACAAGAGCAAGACACTACCAATTTGATCTACAGTGTATATATTTTAAATTAAAAAGTTTATTCAAAATATAATTAAAATTACGCTTATTTAATCGATAATAAATAAGTAATTTAATTTTAGATTTCAAAAATTTTTTAAACTGTTTACAAAGAAACGGCTGCATATTTGACTCTATAATTTGCTTTTCAAACAAAAAAATCAATAGAATTTACAATTTTCATTAAACGTTTTAAATAAAATATAATTAAAATTCTAGAATATAATTTGAAAAATATTCGATTAGTTAAAAATGAACATTAATATTTTCTTTATCACAACAAGTACGTGGGTTGTCATAGAGGAAATGAATTTGTTACATTCTTAGAACACACTACAATGAAATACATTTCAGTTATTCGAGGTCTCCTAAGCAGTGTGTATTTTTACAGTATTTTACTAAAAATTTAATAATTATATATATAAAAACACAACATATGTATTGTAGGTTTTGTTAAATATTATTTATTAATTGTATATAAAATATTGTTCATTTCAAAAATGTTGATGTTTATATAACAATATGAATATGAATATAGATATGCTCATAAAAATTTTTATAGATACCTTTTTGAAATATAATATATATCTGTAAGCTGCATTATGGTTTTATTAAATTTGTTTTCTTGTAAATATTATGTACTGTTCGACTTTTTGCTTCTGTTTTTTATCAGATGCCAGTAGCTCGAGATAACACACTAGAAATTAGCCACCCTTCGGTAGGACGTTGCATAACGACAGTAAGAGAGGTAATAAATGTGGATCTTCTTCATCGCTTAATAAAATTTCAAAGTTCTGATACAGAGATAACATTAGTAAAACAAAAATTCATGAGTTTAGGTGGTTCCTAGAGTAATAAGTGCTATTGATAAAATTCACATTTTTATAATTGCACCATCACTTAATGATCTTGAATATAAAGAATTTACGTATGTCGATCGAAAAGGATATCATTCCATAAATACACAAATAGTAGGTAAAAGACTAACTTATTGGTATATATTTGAAATGCTTTTAGTACACAAATTATCAAATTTGTTATTAAATTATACATATCATTTCATGACACAAAAATAATACAATGAATTATTATATTTTCATTATGTTTCAGGTGTGTTATTTCGACATGAAAATAAAGAGCATTAATGCAAAATTTCCTGGATTAATACATGATTCGTATATATGGAAAAGCTGCAACTTAAGACGAGCTTTTATAGACGGACGAATCCAAACGAATAATAATGCTTGGTTAATAGGTTAGTAAAATTAAACCAACAGATTTTTTATATTGAATATTACACATTTCTTAGATTTTTCTTAATAATGATTGAAATATGTTTATTGAGTAATCTTTCATTTATTTTTACTTATTTTATTTTACAAATTAAAAGTAATACTGTAATTTCCTGATGATGGCTTATAAAAATAGGCTGAAAGCGTTTGAATATTAAATTACAGTAAGCTTAGCACGTGTTCTGATGTTTAATTATATTTGGTAATACTGTATTTACTTAGTTTATTAGAAACAATAGTACTGAACTTGTATGTGAAATGGGTTAATGTTACTTTAGCTTTCAAGATGGCGGCTCGTCTCTGATTCCAGCTAACAGAAGCAAGGAAACAGTGGGGTCGCACGTTCTAACCTAAACTATCCTATTCTAATTAATTACCATAATTATTAGCAACCAAATTATTAAAATAGGTTAGGTTAGGTTAGATCGTGCATCCCCACTGTTTTCTTGCTTTTGTTTGCTGGAATCAGAGACGAGCCGCCATCTTGAAACTTGGATAAAGCTAGATCAATAATTAATGGATGTGCTGTTTTACACAATATATGCATAGTACATAACATTTCTCTTAACGAGAATATAGTTTTATGTGATGGAAAAATGGAAGAAGTGGAATTTCCTACAGTATCGAGACTTGGAAATGAAGTCTCACTTGGCAACAAAGAAAGAGAAATTCAAAAACAACTACTTAGAATTTATTTCACGTAAATTTATAAATAAAAATTACACTGTATAATAGCTGCGTAATTACAATTATTTACAATAAATAAAAAGTGATATAATTCTTATATTTGACTGATTTATATTTTGTAAATTTAAAACAATAGAAGCATCTATACTATACTGAAATAAAAGATTCTGTTTTATTTTTAATGCTTAATATTTATGAAATTTTTGTACATATTTAGAGACAAATAATTTTTACAAAATACAGATAAATAGTTAAAACGAACATAATCTTGATTTTGCACAGAATGACATGCAATAATTATCTAATACACAAATGGTAGTTTTCATATCAGATGATTTATGAAACCAGTAACCATCTTTGTTGCTAGAAGAAACATACATTATTAATTTGTAAAGTAAATTAAAATTTTGCGTAAAGTAAATGGGTAAATGACTTTCCTAAAATGTAAAATTTTTTTGGTAATGATATATTGGTTGAAAATAGATTTGGTTACTTTTTATCACAAATAAATGGCCCTGAAAAGGCCTTTTTTACTATGAAATCAGGTTTTGATTTTCTGCTTCTGTTAAAGATGCAGAAAATCAAAACTGCATTTTTAATGAACCAGCAATTTCATGCAAAGCAGCATGTTTCATCTGCTGCTACTGCTGATGTAAAATAAAGATGAGCGATGAAGAACATATTGTCCTATATGCATGTACTCACAACAATTAATATATACAGGCTTTATTAATTCTAGTGTTTCTTCATATTTTATTCTGTCTCAAGCAATCTCACGCTTATTTCTAACAAGACGTATGTTAAACATGTGTATAAGTTAACTGTAATATATTACTATAATAATAGTAATATATTACTAATTTACATCTAATTAAAAAACAAAACTATGTAGTATTTAAAATACAATGTAAAATTACTTATTTACCGCATGTAATGTAAGCATTTAACCTATAACAAAACTATTTTTTAAAATAATTTTATTGTTTTATATCGATGTTCGTTACATTTGTTTCCAATTAAATTAATACATCAGAATTAAATTCACATTATCCACGATTCCAAGCAATATATTCAAAGGATGGACAATGTTAATTACTAAAAAGCAACTTATTTTTCATTATACAACCGAAACTTTTTCTCACATTCACATGGCGGTTTTGCTTAATTGTAAAAGCATAAGAAAAAATCATATGAGTGGAAAGATCTCAGCTACATCAAGAGATACCAAATAAACAATATACTAATTCAAGAAATACGAGAATTCTATCTAGGTGCAGACAAACTAAAATCACAATAGCTTACTCGCAAAACTTCAACAGATGTTCAAAAAGATTACAAACGAAAATAAGAAATGTGATAAATTGCGAAAATTAAAAATAATTGTTGTAATTTGTAGAATTGAAATAAGTGAACTAATTAATGGTATCTGTTCTTTATATCATATGAAATGTTAATTTTTGCTGTTGATAACGTCCTTTTTCTAATACAACCTGCTGCAATCAATAATAGCGGAAGTTATGCAATTTTCAACAATTCTCTAAGAAACTGTCTTTCCCGTGTTCTAGAATGCCTGGAAACTGAACTACACTTCGAAGCTTTCAAATGAGCTCCAGTCATCTCTAAGCAGGAATAAGTTTATTGTCAGTGCACTGTGTTTTATATAGAGATAGAAATCTTAATTGATTTTCGTGTAATTTACGAATTATAGATTTTAATCTGGATGAATCAACCTAATGAAGTTCTGAAAAAATGTAAAAAAACTACATCCGATATAATTACGACTTAGCAAATATACAGAACGTATCGCATTGTGAATGATAATGGCTGCCTGATTACATCTAATAAAATTATTCAACTGGGTATTGAATAAATCGAGAAGAACAAATTTTTAATACCTTTAGATATTTTGAACACAGAATATTATTTTATTTGCATAAAAGGCTACTTTATTAATAATTTCAAATTCCGAAAGATGTAAGTACAAAGAATACTTTAATATAGGAAAGCAAGTTATACAGCGTTGTTCAAAAGTAACTCATTAGAGATGATTGCATACATAGCAGGAATCTACCATAAGTTTCGTGCCTCGATTCCAGGCTTTTCACATTATGTATAAATAACATCCGAAAAACTAAAACCCAGACATTTACAAATTCAGCGTTATTCATTTAAATTCGATGAATTACTCTCTCTAATAACATTTACATTTCCGGTTGTTATGTAGTCATAAGTTAAGGTATGAGAATGGTAACAAATTTAGGTCTCCGAGTATTTTTAAAGTGTATACATTTCAACACTCTTCAACTCAAAAAGTCAAGAAAAAGAACTTTTGTGGATGTGTACGTATGTATGTGTTTGAGAGTGTGCGAGGACGTGCGTTTATGTGTATGTTGGCATCTATTTCGTTTGATATCGCAAAATTAGATAACGACTAATAAAACACAAAATTGTGCACAGTAACTTAGTTAGCACGGTTAGTAAAGGACATTGATGCTACGAAACTTTGATTGTAAAAGGTCCAGGAGATGGATGCAGAGTGGCAAAATATCAGAGGCATAGACTTCTGATATCTCGCATAAACGCGGACTTAATGACGAATTTACTTGTTATAGGCATTAAAAGATTTTTATGAAACTCATTTTTACTTTCAAAATTAAATTATTTGCCATGTTATAATAATTAATATTATTAAAAATTTTAAAGCAAAATCTCATAATAGGTAGCGCCACAGAAATTTATGTATTAAGATTAACAATATAAAAATTATTTTAAAAATAAAATAAATAACAGCTGAGAAAGTTACACAACACTCTGCTAAACTTTTTTTATTGCTATGAATAGTAGGTTTCTTCAGTTGAATTAATCACCCAAACGAGTGTCTAGTTTCAAACCGTCATTTGAATTTAACAAATTTTACCACCCACTGTGTAAAATATTTTCTTTTTGGAAATGATTCAAAAACTTCTAAATACAAACTCGTACCGTGTCCAGAATATCATTTTACTAAAATTATATACCCGAGTATCATTAAAAAATATTGATGTTTCTTATAGACCCTTAATATTATTTTAAAATACTAAAACAATATATAATATGTAATATGTATATTTGTCAACAGTATGTTCTTAATTTTGGATGAATTGTCGTAGAGATTTCTTTCGTTCTGCATAACTTGAGGTCAATTCGTACTCACGGAAAACTTCAAGTAATCAAACATTTCTGGTTGTTATAACAGAGGAAATGTATGGCGATTCGACAATCATTGACCCCGAAGATTTTTTTTTTCATTTTTGTACTTGAAACATCAATCAAGGTAAAAAAATTTGCTGTCTTTTGAATTTGTATAGATATTAGTGTTTGTGGGTGGGAAACGATTTCTTCAATCTTGTTAGAAGCTTAATAATTCCTGTCGTTTTTCGTGGAGAATTTCTGAAATTCGGCTTAAAAGTTTAATGTTTCGGAAAATTAATATTATTAAATTTTTGTGGTTAAAGGTCGACGTGGTGGAGAGAGAACAAAAATTGAATGTTAAATCTCGTGTAGGTCAGAATTAAGCTGATTTTTCGAGTTATCGCATTCACAATTTTTCATAACCTATATTCCTAACCTCAAAATTAATAATGGTGCTTTGGGATAATAAGTAAAAATATTAAAAAGTGTTTTCATAAAATATCATAAGAGATAACAATACACGCTCAGTCTCTAATAATAACGGAAAAGTAAAGGAACTCGCTGGTGGATTATTTATTGTTTACTTGAGATTGTAAGAACCTGGATCTAGAGGGTCGTACAGAAAAGCAATTAAATATAAATTATGTATAAAGTTAACTACAAAAGAAAATTATTTTATTTAACCGTGGGAAGGCAGAAAAGACAAAATTTTATCAGATTAATATCTTTTTGATTCCTCTGAGAAAAGGATATTAAACTTCCTGTTCTGACGACAGATATCTGTATAACAAGAACGACTTCCCGCCATACGATGCTGCTTTCTAGTCCCTAAACAGCCATAGTTTGAATCATACTTGCCTGTCTGAGAAGGTATTAGAGTTCATGCCTAATGATAGAATTCCTAACCGATCCAGATTGAATTAAAATCTGAATAGTGTTTAGCTTATAGGTCAGAAAGAGTGTTTATAGTTAAAGAATGTTTAGCTTAGAATCATAGTGACTCTGTCGCTTGATATATCGTTACGGTTTATATAATAAGTCCATCTATGTATATATCTTGTTAAATATAATATCTTAATAAATAGATAGAATATAGATAAGGGATTTGTCTGTCATTCTATCTCCCGAATCGACATAAACCCTTCCTACACTGGACATATCCCTGCTACTAGAATTTAGACTTCACCACTCAGACGAAGTAAGAAGTAGATCAGCTACTCGGTTCTATTTAGTTATCGAAGAAATCGCGAATTAGGACAGGATAATAAAATAATTCAATTCTAACCGCTGTCGGGAAATCTGACCGGAGACGACGATTTTATGATCGTTTTGTCTCCACATCTCTGTTCAACTTAAAAATAATTTTAAAGCCATCCTTGACAAGTGAACGAGGTTTCACAAACTTCGGATCTTACAAAAGTAATAAAACTTCAGAAACGTTACGGTAATATAGATACTTTATTGGTTTAATGTCTAGAGTACATATAAAATTTAAGATATATATTTTTAATATCGATATTAAATGCATATACAATCGAAACTCCAAATAATAGCCATTTACAATCAAAATCCATTAAACTTTTTTCTTAAAAAATCGCATACAATTAGGGAGAAACACATTTCAATCAACTGGGCGACAGTAACAGTCGACGATTTTGTACCAATTTTAAGGTGCTACCGTTGTTGTGGAACGGGGCACATGGCAAAGAATTGCGAAGGAACACAACACTGTAGTCACTGTGGCAAAGACCACAGGTTCTCAGAGTGCGATAGACGGCAAGAACCACCCTGTTGCATAAATTGTCACAATAACAATAAAGAACTTCCGAACACTAAAAAACAACCAACGAACCACGGGGCATTTCACCCGAACTGCCCATTAACAGAAAAAATAAAGAAAGCTATTATAAAACGAACAGATTATGGACTCTGAAAATACAGTAACTAACACCAAGTCTACAATACCAACGCAACACAGAAGCACGGACATGAACATCAAAATATTGCAGATAAATGTGCAAAGAAGTAGAGCGGCCAGTTCGAATGTCATTAAAACTGCTAACGATCTGGTCATTGATATAATAACTATTCAGGAACCGCATACAATTAATAATAAGATAGTCCGTTTTAATAATTGGAGAGTTATTACTAAAAACAACAACAGCAAACCAAAATGTGGAATAATTGTGAAAAACAAAACAATTGACATTGCATTAGTGCTACAATTAAGTAATAAAATAATAACCACGGTGATTATCAATCAAGAAGAGCCAATTTACTTATTAAGTATATACCTCTCTCCATACTTGGAAGATAGAGAGTGTATCGATGAACTTGACAAAATACTTAAAAACATCAAAGGCAAAAACATTATCATCACGGGCGACGCGAACGCCAAGTCAGCAACGTGGTACCATCCACAGGAAGACGAGAGAGGTAGATTACTGAATGGTTTAATGGACGAGATGGACATGGTGTCTTCTAATATGAGCACACTCCCAACCTTCTTCACAGGGTTCGAGGAAGGATGGACGGATATATTTATAAACACGAACGACCTGAGCCATAAAATACGCAACTGTGAAACTCTGCTTCGCACCTCGGCGAGTGACCACCGGTATATCTTAGCAGAAATTCAAGTAAAGCAGAAAAAGGACCAGCACCAATGGACTTCAAGAACTCATATAAACTGGGAGCTCTTCAAACAAAAATTTGCAGGAAAAGTGGAGAACATACGACTTTAGACAAATTGACGACAAAAGAGATCTAGAAAAATAGGTTGAATTTATTACTACAATTATCAACCACACAGTAAAAGAGACAACTCAAAGTAAAAGAATTAAACGGACTACCTCAATTTTGTGGACTGCAGAACTTACCCAAAGCAAAAGAGAGGTCAGAAGGATAAGGAAACAATTAGAAAGATCAACCGAAAGAAAACAAAAGAAAAAGGAGTACAACAGGGCACTCAAAGTGTATAAAAAGAAAATTAACAAACAAAGGTCTCTCACTTGGAGAGAATTATGCAGTAAACAGTGCAAGAGAGATCCATGGAATGTGCCATATCAAATAATATTCAAGAAACGGGAGCCAACACATATTCCAGACATCCTGAGTAATAATCAGACAGTTATAATTGTGGAAGAAAACATCAAACAGATTCTCGACTTCCATTTTCCAAATGATGACGTTACAACGGACCTACCAATTCACAAAGAAATTAGACTACAGGGCCTCCAAACTCCAGACACTAACAACGACAGACCGTTTACGTTCAAAGAAATTCAAAAGGCCATCAACTCGCTTGCTAATAAGAAGGCCCCTGGGCTGGACCAAATTACAGCGGAAGTGATAAAAAGAATACACAAGCACATCCCTATTGTACTGGTCCATCTTTACAATGTTTGTCTGAGACTTGAATGTTTCCCGACCAGTTGGAAACAAGCAAACGTCAAATTAATCTCCAAGAAGGATAATCCGAGCAAGCCAGAGGACTTTAGGCCCATAAGCCTACTACCAGTGATGGGAAAAATTTTAGATGGCCTCATAATAAAAAGAATCAATTGGCATTAATACAGGAGCAAAAACATGAATAAAAACCAAATGGGCTTTAAACAAGGGTAATCAACAATCGACGCAGCAATGAAAGTTAAAGAGTGTGTCCACAAAGCATGGAAAAAGGAACAACACGCGATGTTGATAAAAATAGAATTCAGAAAGGCATTTGACCACATGTGGTGGCCTGGGATACTACAAAGATTAGATGAAATACGTTGCCCACAAAATCTAAGAAACATACTAAAAGACTACCTGACGAACAGACAAGCAGGCTTTCATTCCAACAGTATAAATATTACAAAGGAAAGATCAACCGAACAAGAGGGTGCTCGCAGGGTTCCAGGAGCGGACCAGGGCTATGGAACCTGTCCTTTGATGGCCTTCTAAACCGGGTCCCAAATACTGAAGAAGTCAGAATTCAAGCTTTCGCAGACGATGCTTTAGTTATGGTGGCTAACCAAAATTGTAACAGATTAGAAGACAAAGCAAACGAGATACTAAAAAATCATACAGGAATGGAGCACCAATTATAAACAGCCCATTAACCACCAGAAGTGCGAGGCGGTAGTTTGTACCAGAAAAGATAAAGGAAATCAACTTAAAAAACCCATAGGAATTAAGATAGACAGGAAAAATATAAAGAATGTCCCATACATCAAATATTTAGGAATCTACTTCGACAGACAACTAAGCTGGAAGACGCACATACAGGAAATATACCGAAAAGTAACAGAAAGGGCAAACTTATTAGAACAGCTAAGCAGAAATACTTGGGGAATGGGCCCAAGGAATACAAAACTTTTCTACAAAGGTGCCATAGAGCCTGCAATACTTTACAAAGTCCAGGTATGGGGCGAGGCTATCGACAAAATTCATAATAAACGAAGACTGCTCACAATCCAAAGGAAAGCAGCGGTACAGATAAATAGAGCTTATAGAACTTTACCAACCGACGCGTTGCTCGTCTTGGCGAAACTAAAACCAATACACTTGGTGGCTAAAGAAATAATTTGGGAAAGGAATCTACTTAAAGAAAAATTGAAAGACAAGACCGAAGAAGAAATTAAAATAGATATAAAAACTGGAAAACTCCCAGACGACAAGCAGCTTATAGAAAGGATTATTAAAAACGATACTGAGGACATAGATAAATCAAAAACCATTACAGACCCTGCAGAGATGGAAAGCTACACAGTAATAATGGACCATCAAGAAATCAACAACAAGGACAAACATATAACTATCTACACAGATGGCTCACGCACGCAAACAGGTATTGGAAGTGGAATATACATTATCAATGAAAAAAGAAGAACAATATACCAAGCATCACTAAAGATAGCAAATTATTGCACGACCATACAGGCAGAAATGTACGCAATCTACAAAGCTCTGCAATTTATACACAACAACAAAATTAGAAACCCCATCAACATTTATACAGATAGCAGAGCAACGCTTCAACTCTTGGATTCCAAAAAGAGAAAAACGAAGCTCACTAACGACATTATAGATATCTCCGATATTACAAATAAAAGACAACGGTTAACATATATCTAAATACCAGGCCACAAGGGGCATTCCGGGAATGAAAAAGCAGACATGCTGGCCAAAGGTGGAACAAAACTGGAAAACCCAGTCAATTATAGCAGGATTGCCGTAAGGGAAATCAAAAATTAACTAAGAAAAATCACAGACCAAATATGGCAACAGGAATGGAACACATCATCAACCGGACGTCACACTTACAAGTTTTTTCCAAAAATCAGTAACAGACTTACCAACAAGCATTACAAACCATCCTTTGGAGTCACGCAGTGCATGACGAACCATGGGAACTTCCAGGTGTATCTCTACCGCTTCAACATTACGGATAACCCCAATTGTGACGTAGACACCGACCAAGAAGGAAACATGCAACACTACCTGTTCAAGTGCACAAAATATTCCACGCACCGGGAGAAACTCATAGACGCATGTCTTAGGTCAGGTCATAACTGGCCCCCTAAAGAAACTAACATAGTGGAAAACAAAACTGTTTTTAAAGCATTTGAAAAATACATAGAAGATACAAAAACCCTCACACAAACGAACTACAAAAACGGCCAAAGAGAAGCGGTCATCAATGTAGACTCAGAGGAAGAGGAAAACGAAGATGAAGACGCCGAAAAAGTTGAAGCCAGAAGTGAAGACGAAGACAGCAGTGAAGACGAAGAAGACGAAGACACCACGGACTCTTAAGTTGGTGCTTTTGTGCTCACTGTGACAATAGGACAATTGGTCATCAAAATTACACTGTTGATACTTTTCTTTGTAAGGGGGCCATGAGCAAGCTACTGTGGTTCCCCCCTCTCCTAGAGAGGGCAGCAATGGGCAAGTAGCCATTGCTTGACTCACCTTTCATTGGTAGTGGTTTCCCCAAGACGGGGAACTACAAGTGTTACCAAATTGTAACTTGTCTTCTTTGTAAATACGAAAAATGTTGTAATTGAGTAACTATTGTCGGGACTTACTGTCAATTGAATTTTGTAAATATTTGTTATCTTTGTACATATGTTTTTGTTTAATAAATGCCGGCGCTGGCGCTCTCTGGGTCCCATGCCTTCTTTCACACTTTCCTATCTCACTATCTTTCACACTTCAAATCTCATACTTTCCCTTTTTTCTTATTTCCATAGGGCTAAGTCTGTCGCTATCTAGACAGACAGCTCTCTACTCTCTTTCTTAACATGTCCAAGTGCCTAAAACGACCGTATTATCACTCTCTTGCCCTTCTCCCCGTTCCTCTCGCCACTCGTACTATTTAAAGAGTTCCACGACGACAACTTACGACCAATCAGGGTCCTTTCTTTCTCCGGGAGCTTTCAATAACGTCCGCTCTCCTCCCGACAAAACAGCTTACTATCATGTCCATTCTGTGTTTACATTTTTCTAGCTGACAAACACGTGGCAAACACATTGACGCGTACAGACGAGTCCCATAAACGGAGACGCTACACCTTTTGTCTTCCCGACCGTTTATAAACACAACGCCAGGTGGGACCAATTACCAAGGTCGTATTGCTTTTAGACCTGTCCTGCTAAAAGCGGACCTTTACAGGGGGTGTAGCCCTTGCTGCACTGAACGGCAACGTCACAATTGCTGCAAGCAATAGCGCATGTAGCAAAGTGGCAACGCTGACAATATAGACTTATGTGCCATTATTTAGAAAGTTAATTGAGTATTTGCGGATCCGCACCTGGGGCTAAATCCAGCACGCCGAAGAATGCGCTGGATCCAGCTGGATTGCTGGATGAGGGATCCAGCAATTGCAATCTCTATTTGCCACATACCAAAACCGAATACCTAAATTTTACTGCATTAAGTAGCATAAGTCTGTAAATTTCTATACATTTGGCAAGTTGAAAACTATAAAAAGTGTTTAGCACTTTACTACTGCATGATATTATAATTATTTGGAATAACGAGCTTTTACAAGCAAGTGGAAAAGAATCACGAGTTTTCAGATTGGCGTCAATTACACTAGACAACAAAAAAAAGTTTTTGACTGTTTCCTTTATTTCAGTGAGTGATTTAAATCTTACTAATTTAGGAGTGAGAAAAGTGAATATAACTAAAAAAAATTTTTTTAGCTCTTGTTTCTGTGGTATACAATAGGTGATTTTTACAGCATAAGAGAAAAGGATACATTTTAATTACATATGCTGACAACACTGAAAGTGCTTTTGAATGTTTTTAAAATTACAGTAACATTCTAACAGTTCTAAATTGATAAAAAAAATACCTGGCAGGTGGTGCGATATGAAGAGAATCATGTGCTGACTTCATGCAATCGTTTTCTTTTGGCTTGCCTCTTGTAAGTGAGTTCTGGTGCATCCAGTGGTGATATTCAGTGTGTTCGCACAGGTTCGGCCGAACCCGTTGTTAAAAGTTTGAGTTTTCCGAACCTTGTTAAACACACGGAACATTTCTCAGTGGTTTTGTTTTTTATTAAAAAATATATTAAAATATACGTATTATACTTTGTAATACTACTAAACTAGAGCCTTATACCCCGTTCGCACCGAGCATTTCAATCTAGATTGTGAGCAAGGTCGAGGACTATGTCTTTGTGCGATCTCTCTCGATCGTTTCAATCTCGACCGAAACGAGGTTTAATCGCGATCGATTCAAGAGAGTTATTGAAACTAGATCCAGTCATAAGAGAGATCTCACAATCTCAAGGGCACGAGAAAATATGGCTGTGGAACACCTGTCGGGCTATGGACAGCAAAATAAAAAAAATATTGTATTACGAGAGATGATGACATCTGTCTACTATGAGTAGTGGCATTCGGGGTGAAAAATTTCTCTGCCTAAAAAAGAAAAAATCGACAGCACTTACTAATATACTATTGTTACTTGCTCTTCGCCCAGGGCCGCTTACGTTCCAAATACCACTGATTATTAGATATATCGCGAAAAAAGGTATTGTATTTATTTTTATCCAAAACTTTCACTTCGTTTGTCGGTGATTGTCAGAGAAAAATTTTCTACTAGCGAAGTCTTTGTTAACTATTTCGAATATCACCACTGGGTGCATCCCTACACGCAGACCAGAAGTAATCCACCAGCATTGCTTTATTCCAACGGCCCTGATATTTTTGTTACAATACAGAAATATCCAGGAGGAATCTTTTTCCATGTTCATCACTGAGAGCTCCACAACTAGTAGGGCAAAACTCTTCTAATCTAAAGGGAACTATCAGAGTGTCTTTTGATAAATTTTAATAAAATTAAGTTAATAATTACATTAAAAGTATACAAACTCTATGATAAATTTGTGGCATTCACCAAAAGTGTTCATCAGAGTTATTAGCACTGAAATGTCGTACTATTTCATAGTTGTTTGACACAAATATGCAAATTTTTAAAAGTGAAAGGGTCGCGGAGAAAGACAGCGCTATTACATTTAAGAATAAATTTGGAATATTCGAAAATAGGAGAATAAAATGTAAATATTCAGAACTTTATAGCAGAACTTAAACGTTTATGTGATAATGTTTGGCCTACAAAAAATATTTGTAGGCCTAATATTTCAGACGTTGATAAACAGGTAGCCAAACTGCTTTTTAATGCATTTAGCGATATCTTAAGTAGTTATGCAAGTAAAGAAGACAAAGAGTTTTGTCAGGTGGAAAATTATAATTTGATTATAGATAGGCCTATTTCAGATAATAAAATAACACGTCTGCTATAAGAGAAAGAAATTGATAACGCAGACACTGACAGTGAATCAGGATATTCAGATGACGATGGAAAATCCGATAAAAATATAATATCAACAAAACGAAGAGAAGAAATTCTTAACTTTCATAAGAAACACCCAAAATAGAAATTACACATATTACAGCAAAAAAAAGCTAAAGAATTAAAACGTTTTAGTGATTTATCTGAATGGGAAAAACAATTTAAATCTCGAAAGCATAGAATTGAAACGTTAAAAAATCATTAATGGACATACTAAACGCATGTCTGACAAAGCTCGAAGCAGCTATAAAATAGTTAAAGTAAAACAAATATCAAGCAATGGGATCGGTTATTGTATATTTAAAAAACAATAATCTTTAAAAAATTGTAAAATTTCTTAAAAATAAACGAGTTTGTAAAAATAACTCTTTTCTATCCGACTTCGAAAGAGCTAAGAACTGAGATGGACACCTTGGAAATTAATAAATACTTCTTACTTTATTATTCACCAACCATGCGTTATCATTCAAAATATCCAAATGCATTTCGCAAGATTTTCTTTGCCTCTTCAGTGGATATTACACCTTTACGACAGTGTTACATTTATATTCTATCAAATTTTCCCAGCATGCATCTACAGATAATCCGGTATTCAGATTGATGACATAATTTGCATAATTTTTGATACAATAATGTTCCGCGATACGTCTTGTTACAATATTTTCAAATTTATACAATATTTTGATACTATTTCTATTTATGATACAATTATTATTTTTACAATGTTGATACCATGGAGATTCACTTCGCTTCAGGCGAATTGCCGCTTCATGCTCTTTAACACGTTGTTCAAGCTGTCTTCCCGTTTCTCCAACGTAGATCTTACTTTCTGGGCATGTACATATTAGTTTGTAGACGACTCCTGCTGTTTTCAAAGGGTCTTGTGCATGTCCTACTATTCCTCTGTTTACCACATAAATACTTTTGCTTAATCTATTTTTCTGTTCGCCCACTAAGTTGACAGAACAATTATTAAAGTTATTTTTATATTTTTCATAGAACTTTTTAATATATGGTATTTTAATGTATAGGTTTTTACTTTTTTCTTCTTTTACATTATATCTACTTATTGTATAACAATTATACCACTTACGTATTACTTGTTGAGGGTAATCGTTAAGCAGATATTTTTTAAACAGATTTTCAGTTTCAAGTTCTATATACTTCTGTAATGTCGTTCTGTTGAGGATTTTTCTTAGTTCCATTATAAAAACGTTTCTCTTTATACCTAAAGGACAGTATGATTTATAGTTTATTACTTTATTATTATTACAGATTTTTGTATACTTACGAAACAGTAGTGTTTTTTCGTTTCGTGTGATTGTAACATCTAAATAGTTAATTTCATTATTTTTCTCTTCTTCGTAGGTGAATCTAATATCATTATTTAAACTGTTTGCATAAGTTTCGATGTTTTGGGCTGTGGTAATATTGGAGTCATATAGGATTAATATGTCGTCTACATACCTGGCGTAGAAGGAAATACCTTGGAACTGGAAAATCTTTTGATCTAATGATGTCATGCATATATCTGCAATCTTCGGGCCTATAACGGACCCCATTGCTATCCCATCTTTTTGTCGATAAAAGTCTGTAGCAACCGAAAAATAGTTATTTTTAAAAGCAAATTGTATAAATTCTAAAACGTAATTAGGTAAACTATAATTACTTAAACATTCTAAAATAAAGTTCCACTTAATTGATGGGTACATTGATTTTACATCTAGACTCATAAGTCTAAAGGATTCCTTATTTTGACCATATAACAAATGCGAAATTAGTTGGTCTGTATTTTTTATACTGTAGCTAGAATCTGGTATACATTGTAAATAATTTTTTATATAATGTTCTAAATTATACAATATAGAATATTTAAAATCCACAAGAGGTCTATAAACATTTCCTATTTTATGGGTTTTAAGTCTGATATTAAGTTGCGGTATGCGTATCTTGTTAAAATCTATTATCTTTTTATATTCTTGATTTGCAAATTCTTTTTTATATTTCTTCATCAACTTCATTAATCCTTTTTTGATATCTTCGGTTGGGTTATTATGCAGTTGTTCATATTCATCAGTAGATACTATTTCTTTTTTCTTTAATTGTAGATCTGAATTCGTAATAATTATGAGTGCATGAGATTTATCTGCTTTTATAATAGATAATTGTTTATGTTTAAAGTATTTCGTTAATCTATTCATCTTATTAGTTATATTAATTGCTTTTTTATCTACTATATATTGGTTATATGCACCTTTACCTTTGAACTTTTGGAGATCTTTACTTAAGTGTATTCTCAACTGTTCTTTTTCTTTTGATTTTCCCGAGATTCGCCGAATAGCACTCTCAATTTCTGCTACAACTTCAATTGACTTTGAAAAAATGGGGAAGTTCATATTATCTCCATACGACAATAGTCGTAAGTAATCATTCGGAACATCAACGTTTGTCAAATTTATAATTAATTTATTTAGCCATTCTTCCTTATCTGCTGTTGAGGGGTAATCAAATTTTTGTGTTAGTTTAATACTCTTTTTTACTTTATACTGATCATTAGTATTCTTATTATCACTATTTTTGTTATTGTCATTTTTACTGTTATCAGTTTTCTTCATTAATTTAATTTTTTTAGATAATAAATACATCTGTTTACCTTTTTTCTTTATAACAGACTTTATGATTGATCTTTCTATCTTGACTATGTCGCCATATCGAACACTGGTTTTGATAGACTTTGGCAGTTGTAATGTTGCTGGTGTATGCTGTTCACGTAAAAAACATTTAAAGTAATTTCTGTCGATCTTCAATCTTTCCATCTTCAGTTTCAGCTCCTCTATTCCCATCATTCTGTTATTAAACTTGTTAAACAAATATCAAGCAATGGGATCGGTTATTGTATATTTAAAAAACAATAATCTTTAAAAAATTGTAAAATTTCTTAAAAATAAACGAGTTTGTAAAAAGAGTAGGAAAGAAAAGGTATAAAGAAAAACGTTTTTATAATGGAACTAAGAAAAATCCTCAACAGAACGACATTACAGAAGTATATAGAACTTGAAACTGAAAATCTGTTTAAAAAATATCTGCTTAACGATTACCCTCAACAAGTAATACGTAAGTGGTATAATTGTTATACAATAAGTAGATATAATGTAAAAGAAGAAAAAAGTAAAAACCTATACATTAAAATACCATATATTAAAAAGTTCTATGAAAAATATAAAAATAACTTTAATAATTGTTCTGTCAACTTAGTGGGCGAACAGAAAAATAGATTAAGCAAAAGTATTTATGTGGTAAACAGAGGAATAGTAGGACATGCACAAGACCCTTTGAAAACAGCAGGAGTCGTCTACAAACTAATATGTACATGCCCAGAAAGTAAGATCTACGTTGGAGAAACGGGAAGACAGCTTGAACAACGTGTTAAAGAGCATGAAGCGGCAATTCGCCTGAAGCGAAGTGAATCTCCATGGTATCAACATTGTAAAAATAATAATTGTATCATAAATAGAAATAGTATCAAAATATTGTATAAATTTGAAAATATTGTAACAAGACGTATCGCGGAACATTATTGTATCAAAAATTATGCAAATTATGTCATCAATCTGAATACCGGATTATCTGTAGATGCATGCTGGGAAAATTTGATAGAATATAAATGTAACACTGTCGTAAAGGTGTAATATCCACTGAAGAGGCAAAGAAAATCTTGCGAAATGCATTTGGATATTTTGAATGATAACGCATGGTTGGTGAATAATAAAGTAAGAAGTATTTATTAATTTCCAAGGTGTCCATCTCAGTTCTTAGCTCTTTCGAAGTCGGATAGAAAAGAGTTATTTTTACAAACTCGTTTATTTTTAAGAAATTTTACAATTTTTTAAAGATTATTGTTTTTTAAATAGTTAAAGTAAATCAATTAAAAATATGGGCATTACAGAAATTTCTTCAATTAAATAGTTTAATTAAGTTTACAGCTAGTAATTCTTGGGTTGCAAAATTTAAAAAGGAATATAGATTAGTATCTCAAAAGATTACAAAACTTGTAAATGAAACAGAAATAGTGAACGAAAAGGATATTTTAGTAAAAGCTGCGACATTTCATACAACAGTAAAAAATTTATTGCATCTTATTCGCGTAACTTCATATTCAATACGGATCAGTGTGGTTTTTCATACGAAATGATTTCACCAAAAACACTTTCATATAAGAGAGAAGAAAATACTATTGGATTTGCACATTTTTCAAGTAATAGAGTTTCGTATTCCTACACTGTTCAATATTTAATTAATGATAACGGACGAGTTGTAAGTAATGTATTTATTTGCATACAAGAGGCTTTTAGAACCTTTGGACGTAGAGTTGAAACATCGCTGTTTAATGCCTCAAACGTAACTGTTACAGCTAGCTCATCGGGCAAATTTTCTACAGCAATTATTACAAACTATGTAAAAGATGTATTACCTCCAAAAATAACATAAAACTAGGTAATAATAGGTCTAACCTAATAATAGGTAATAATATGTCTAAACTAACTAATAATAGGTCTCACAGACTTGGCGCGACTTTAGTTAATTTTATTTGTCGATTTTGAAGCTTTTCAAGATTTTTATAATTAAAAATTGACAGGTTGGCGATATATAAAATATTTTTTACGTTTCGTAGAGTTAGATTAATGACAAATTTGATTGTTACTAGCATTAATAATTATTTATAAAACTTGTTCATAGTCTCAAAGTCAAGCTATTTGAATTAATGTTCTGTAGACATATATCGTGTATTGTGTACGAATGATATAATCTATTAAACAACAGATGCGAAAAATAATAGCATGCGGTAAAATACTGAAACAATTCTGGATTATTGACAACTTTTCGAACAATGCCAGATAATCCGAGAATTTTAAATTATTAGGTGCTGGATTAATGAATCGCTATATAATGTTCAATATGTATCTACACTTGATTACTTTGTACACTAGTTTTACGTGTATACAAAGTGAAAAATGATTAATTCTAACCGGAATAAGTTGCCAACATAAGTAATAAGCCACATTCGAAAAAGCTAACTAAAACTTTTGAAGCTATTTCGCTCCAATTGGATTTGGTACAGTGTTTTTATAAACCCTATAAAATCTTGATTTGTATAAAAGAAATAACTTTATTCTATCGAACAAACTAATTGAAAACTTTGTATAAATCTCTGGAACCAAGTATCACAAAAATAAACATCGTATCACGCGGCAGTGGAAATGGGATAATGGCTTCCACACAGCGTGTCTACGTAAAAACTATGACTTCTAATCTACCCTAATATTTTTCAAACAATACTTTTAGTTTAAATTTATTAGTTGTGTATTTCGCAAACCAGCTGACGCCTATAACAAATGATTAGACTTTTGGATAAATTCGTTTCTTATAATTCTTTTAATACATTTTTAAAGACAAATTTAACAAATTTTTATACATATATTTTTTTATTTCTACTGCAGTATCCAACATTATTATAGGATAACACCAAATCTTAGTTAAATTAATTTTTTTTTTTAAATTAATTGAATTTTAATTGAATCAGAAGATATCTATTGGAAGACATAGTTATGATATAATATAGAATTTATTAAAATAACATTTATTGATAATGAAAGTAAGAGAATAAATGTAATTATATTACATATAAAAATATAATTTATATACAGTACAAGGAAAGCGGCACTTCCACCACTTCCAATGACGGCACGTTACTAGAAATTACCTAAAAAAATACGGCGAAACCTCGATATGGCGCCAACCAAGACGACGTGGGCTACGCATCGTAAAATCTTATTCGCACTAAATTTTATTTAGAATTAATATTAACGTAGAATTAAATCAAATTTGCAGTCTTCATTTCGGTGGTAGCTATGCAATTTTCAACTATTTATTAAGAAAATGTCTCTCTCGTGTTCTAAAATGTCTGAAGTCTAAATTCACTTCGAGCTGTTGAATGAGCTCCAGTTAACTCTATGCAAAAATAATTTTATTGTAATTGATCTTTATTTTTATAAAAATATAAAACTTAATTAATCTTTGTGTAAATTACGAATTATACAGTTTATTATGGAAGAAACAACTTAACTGATTTCTGAAAAATTTGAAAAGCTACATCGGCTATAAATATGGCTTGACAAACATACAGAATATATCGCATAAATTGCAGTATGTTTTGAATGATAATGGCTATCTCATAACATCTAATAAAGATATTCAGCTAAAAATTGAATAATTCAAAAAACAAACTTTTGACATCTTCACATATTTTGAACACAGCATATCATTTTATTTGCATGAAAGACTACTTTCCGTATATCTACGTATTCTGAGGAATGCGAAAACAAAGAATACTTTAGTATCTCAGGATAAGATAAAGACTAATAAAAAACAAAATTCTGCACAGTTAACTGTTTGCAAAAGGCATTGATGCTACAAAAGTTTGACAGTTAAAAATCCAGAGGATAAATTGAGGGTGGTGACCTATGATATCTCGCATAAGCTCAGACTTAATGACGATTTAACCTGTTATTCGTACTGACAGTTTTTTAAACTCATTTTTTCTTTCAAAATTAAATATTTGCCCTGTTATAATAATTAATAACATAAAAAATTTTAAAGCAAAAACTTATAACAAATAGCGCCACACAAATTTATTAATTATCATCAACAATACAAATGTTATTTTTAAATTAAAATAACAGTGGAAAAGTTACACAACACTCTGCTAGACATTTTTATTGCTATGAGTAGTACGTTTCTATTAGTTGATTAAATCACAAACGCGTGTCTCGTATCAGGCCTTCATTTGAATTTAAAAAATTTTTGCTATTATATAAAGTACTTTCTTTTTCGGAGTGATTAAAAAACTTCTAAATGCAAACTCCAACTGTGTCCAGACCATCACTTTACTTAAATTCTATCTCCAAATATCATTAAAAATTATTGGACTTCCTTATAACTCCATAAAAAATTCTAAAATACAGAAAAATTTATGACATGTAATTTATATATTTGTGTGATTGTCAATATTTTGTTCTTAATTCTAGATGTACTATTGTTGGGATTAAGCAATGTTTCGTTCTGCTAAGCTTCAGGGCAAGTCTGTACTCACAGACAACTTTAATTAATCAAACTTTTCTGCTTGTATAATTCAGGAAAATTATGGCAATTCTGCAACATTCGACCGACAAGGTTTTTAGTCTTGGACATGAAACGTCGATAAACGTTAAAAAAAATGAGGTTTGAATTTGTACAGATATTTGTATTTGTGTGTTTGAAGCAGTCATTTGGAAGCTTAATAATCCTTGTTCTTTATGTCGAATATATTCAAAATTAGTCTAAAAAGTTTGGTTTTACGGAGAATTAATACTATTAAATTTTGACGGTTAAAATTCAATACGGTGAAAAGAGGAAAATAATTGTTTATTAAATCTCTAGTATAGTCAGATTTAAGACGATTTTTCGCATTATTAGCATTCACAGATTTTCATAAATCTAATCTTTATCCTCAAAGTTGAGATTGATGTCATGTTATAATAATTAAAAATACAAAAAATTTTTTCATAAAATATCATAAAAGATAACACTACACACTCAGTAATAATGATAACAAAAATGTTATAAAACTCGCTGCTGGATATTTTATTGTTTAGTCGAAAGTATTAAAACTTCAGAAACGTAACGGTAATATAATTACTTTATTAGCTTAATGTCTAGAGTACATGTAATAAATTTTAGATATATATTTTTAATATTCATATTAGACGCATATACAATTGAATATCCAAATAATTGCCATTTACAATCAGAGACCATTAAACTTTTTCTGTTAAAATTAACGCGTACAATTAAGTTTTAAATAAGGCTATAAGTCCGAAAATCAGCCATGACATACGTCTTCTCTTGTTTTTTACGTTAGACAAACAATTGTGGGCCGTGGTAAGTTGTGATGTGCATTTGCCAAGTGACGTAGTTAGTAATGATGTATATTTGTTTATAATTGGAAAATAATGCCTTCCGGGATAACTTCTAGAACAACTGGCCCCTATTCAGGCGTTACGGACGTGGAGAAAACCCGGAAAACTCCACGTGGCCAGCCGGCCCGGCAAGACGCAAAACCGCGACCAAACTTTTAGTGTTCAGGAACGGAACTTCATAGCCTCTAGTCGGCAATATTCTACGTTGCCATCAATGGCCATTATTTAAAAATTTGACTAAGTTTACAAATAGTTATTTTATAGTATATCAAATATTAAATGCACATTAATAAACAAGAAGTGAAACATACAGTTGTTTCGAGTTACAAAACTTGTAAATACATAAGCTTGATACATTCGTTAATTGAAATTTGTGCTTATACAAATTTTTCGAAAATTATTGTAATATCTGTTAAATAATAGTTTTGACGTGATGCAATATAAATGACTATAAAAACTACTGTGTAAGATTTGAAATTATTGTACGTTTACATTGGCGTTCGAATCAATCTGATGACCATAAAATACAGGATGAGATTTCTTACTTTGCAATCAACTTACTTGCGTCAAAAAGTGCAACAAAAAAAGCTATTACATATCATGTTATAAATTAATATTTTTGTAGTATATTTTGAACTATTCATTATTGTCTTCTTTATTGTAGCATATAATTTGCAGGAATGGGTGATAACTTTTAAAATTTAACACACATCCGCTTATCCGGCTTACAGTTTATTTTAATATGATCTATTATGCGTTATCGCTTTTATGAAAAAGCTGCTCGTACCCCTTCTGTTTCCGTGTATTAAAATTTCGTTTTTGTGTATAGCATTGTTTTTGGTGCACCATGTCAACCGAAATAACGAGTAACTTAATTTTTATTCGATATTTGTTTTCAGCTATTTAAATGCAAGCAGTATGACAAAAATGGTTTTATAATCGAAATTCCTGATTTACTCTGATGTGATTACATAAACGACAGATATTTTATGCTACTTCTCTCTTGTCACATGCTCGAAATGCGAATGACAATTGAAGAAACCATACTATGGAAAGCTTCGATATGCCATTCAAACTATACTAGTAATTACAATATAACGTGGTTATTTGTTAAGTCAAGAGAAATCAATTCGAATCTCTGTAACGTCAACATTCGGAAAAATAAGCCGAATACGTGCATTACAACAGTTGTATATTCTAAGTTAATTATAAGCGTGTTTAAACGTTCTCTATGAAACAACGTTTTTAAGTATATTTATGTATTGTTCTACAGATTTTATCTGCAATTTGACATTTAGCATCCAGCTCCAAATTTTTAGCTTTTAATCATTAATTTACACGAAAACAAATCAAAAACATAACTGTCAATCGACGAAACCTTGTTTTATCACATTTTATAAGTATTGTTGCTGAAAAAGTAAAATATAATAAAAAATCGTAATAAGAAAAAGTAACTAGTATAACGAATACAGCATTATTACGTGAATTTACAAATATGATTATAAATTAATTAACAATATTGAATGGCCTCACTTTGCATTTTCTGCTTCTAATCTTTTTTATCTTGTTAAAAAGAATTTCTGTAATAAATACTACAGAAGCGATTAAATATCCTGTAAGTAATAAATAGAGTAAACCCTTAATATCATCCATTTTCAGAGGTTCATTATTAGTATCGATTGTCTTGTCATCGAAGAAGTCGTTTCTTCTTTTCTCATTAACAAGGTCTCTGTCAATTTTCTCAGATAATTCACTTTCTTGAATACGATTTATTCTGTTAAATATAAATAAAAATTATTACTCTTTAGTATTAGTCTTCTGTATATAGAGAGAACATTACTTGAGTTAACACTTAAATAGTTAATCTTACATTATTTGCCATAAAAAAATTACGTCAAAAACTAGTCATTTTTTATAAATTAAATAAATTTTATGTGAAATTTATAAAAATCGATACTACATATTTTGCAGCATGTCTCGTTATACAAAGTTCTAGTAATATTCAGCGATTGAGTGAATAAAACTACTGAACACCAGTCGTTTAACGCTCCTTTATTTCTAGTCATTGGAATGCCTACATGTAAATTCGCATGTTTTATTGTAAGTGTTTGAAATCTAAACAATAGCCCGTAATAAAGAATAAACTCAAATATAAGTTATGAATTTTGATGGTTTTATTGCCGTATTATAATCTCATGATTATATTTGTATAACATGGTATAAATTTATTTTACTATAAAAATGATAACTGCTTTTTAGTTGTTACTGATAGAAAAATACGTTATGATGTTAACGAAAAGATGAGAAATTGTGTTTTCTATTTATTGTCTACATATAATATAAAATATCAATAATTATTTTTAAATATGACATTGTAGCGTAAATCATAGTTAAACGGTAAATAAAACATCTGCAAGCAAAAACTTAAAAAGTAAATTTTATTTAAAAAAAAAAACTATAAATTAAATATTTTATAACTTTATATATATATATATATTATAATATTTTTATGTACGCAATTATATACTAAACTTGAATATTTGCGGAGTTTCGCATACGTGAATTGTTATGATATCAATCCCTCACATAAACCAGGTAGAATACAATACATTTTGATTATTTATATAAATATTTCATAATTCATACACGAATTAAAAATACAACTTTTATATTAATTAATAAATATCGGGTATTAATTGCGTACTTGTTGCAAGTTACTTCTAGTTTCTTCCTCATTTGTTAAAAATGTCATCGCCATTCTAAAGTGTTATGGAAGCTGCACATTTTTGTTTTGCAATACCACGGTGTTCGCTATAGTAATTGTAAAATTTATGATTATCTTCAGTTATTGCACTCCATAAACAACTACCGCAACAGAGAACTTGTTCTGTCACTTTGTGAGGTATAATAAAATTAATTCTACATATTACCAGATACAATAAACTTACGCGCTAACATTATACAGAATTATACTAATAAGTTTAAATTCACTGAAATGACGTGTCGTCTGACGTTGATCGCTAGTCGAGTTTTTCCGCAGAAAGACCAAAAATACTAATGTTCAGTGGCAAATTGTAAGTGGTAGAAACACATTCTTTATACCTACGTTTTAGAGATTTCTTCAGCATAATTCACTTTGAGTAAGTTGATTTGTATTAACTGAAAATTCGTATAAAGTATGTCTTCTGAGATAAAGATTACTTCTTTTTGCCGTTCGTTCATGCTCAATTCAATTTCCTGTCTTGATGCTAGCACGGCGTGAGGTTCATTAAGTACTTTTTCAATTAGTCCTCTGAACTGCTCATAATCGAAATAATTTTGGATTGCTAGATTTTCAGTAAAGATTTTGATGACACTATTATCAACTGTTTCACCCAAGTATTTCATCTACAAAATATAAATAAATGAAATTCATGCAAATTAATATACACACGCAACTCTATTTTTTTTATACAGGATCTAACTTGTAGTTGCAAATTCATAATGCTCTAGAATTTGTGTATAAACATATTTAATTATAACTATTTTTACGATATTATAATCATTCCAATTGTGAGTTAACTGTATAAGGCATTCATAGAAACAATGTTTTTGTAGGTGTAGATTTATCTAGAGTATAAACGTTGTGTTTCAATTTAAATTAAGAGATACAATTTTACATGTAGCTGACTATTTGTCTACGATATATTTAATAACATTATGCAGAATTATCTGAATTATTTTTTCCATTAATAATACACATTAAACATAATTTACACTCACGATCAATTTCTCTTCATTTAACCACCTAAATCTTTTCAATGCTTATCTGAATTTCTCAAAAATTTTTAATTTGCGTTCGATTTTTTAAATTATAATAGAATGTGCTAAAGAGATAATTTTAATTATGTCGACTGCATTTTTTTTTATTCGTAGCAAAGAGTGAAGTCTTTTTATCAGCAGAATAGTAAGGTAAATCTTGCTTTCTTTAACCGAATTAACAATCACGAAAAAAACGAAAATTTGAAACCTTTACTTATTATCTCAGAAAAAGTATTTTCATGTCATATTAAACAATTATTTTGAATAGTTCCGTATTTTAAATTTATAACTACAATTATTTTTAATAAAATTATACGTACGTCGTCAACAAGATGAAAAAAGTAATAATCTTCAATACTGTTTTCGAATAAAGTGATATTGTATCGTCCTTCTTTCACCGATTGAGCCAATTCCTGAAATGTCTCAGGAATGGTTTCGGTTCCAGGATTAAGCATGAACGATCGCAAAGTGCCGACGTATGCTGATGTCAGAACAAATGCAATCAAGATCCAACAGCCAATCAGGATACGAAAAGCATTAGGAAATAACGATCTATTGTTGTGTCTGGAAAATATAATAAAAATAAACGAAAATTATAATTAAGTACTTACGAAAAAAATAAATACGTTTCAGTTTAGGAAATTACCGATTTTTTACTTAATAAGCACACAATTTTTTGTAAGTGTCATATGTAAGCGGTCGCAGCAATTGCGCAAGAAAAACTCTAAAATTGTGAAATTTATTAAACAATCTTTTCGATTGTAAATACAAGCTAAGGACTTTGTTAATTTCTCTAAAAAACTAACGAAAGTAACCAAAAACTTATAAACGAACAGATGTAAACATACGTATAACACTAATTATTGTCTCCAATTATTAAAAATCATGACATCACATTTCATCGCTCATACACATTTTCGTAATATATTCGTTCTATGAAAATTAAAGTCGTGAACAATGTAATAATACTAACCTTGTCAAAGAAAGTTTTTCAATATAATCCAAAATAAAGTGAGGAATTTTGGCATTTCCTTGTTTGTATACTCATTCTCTTTTTTCATTATTTTATGTAAACTTGTCAAAATGATAATGAAAGAAAAAAGAATACAAATCCAAACCTAAAATATAAATTTTCATAATTATTTTGTATTTAAAAATATTCATGTTTTCTTAATACAGTGAAACCTGCAATAACGATAATCTGTAAATTGCAGCTGTTTGTTCAGCAGTGTTCTCCTGTTTATAAAATAACTTCCAAACAAAGACCACTTTGTACAAAATTTCCATGTTTCTTTGGAAGGCCGTTGTTGAGAGGTCCTTGTGTGTATTATTTTAAAAAGTTATAAAATTATAAAAACGTAAATCGTCGGCATCATTGCTGTGGTTAAAAAATTGAAATTTTTGATTTTTTATTACTGATTACATTAAAAATACGTTTTCATTTCGACATATTTCAGTGGTTTTGTAATAGCGCAGCTGTGGATGTATAGATTACACTGCTGAACTTTTGTAGTTGAATTCGAGTTTGTGTTTCACCCACATTCTGGCCGCGTGGTTTTTCTACTTTTCTTCTAATATCCATCAGGTTAATAAAAAAAATTATATTTATATAATAAACACACTATTAATATTTTTCCTGGATGCAAATTTTCCTTCGCACATGGCTAAAGTGCACCATTGATTTATACTACCAATCAGTGAATCTGATACGTTATTAAATATTTAATATTTCTTTCCTTGTGTAAATTTCGACGTGTATAGTAAAGTATATGTTTTTATTATGTAGAAAAAATAATAATTTTTAAAACATTACCATTATGTCGAAAGGTTGTACCATGATAAAGGCTTTATTTAAAGGTTTTGCAGCACGAATTGCAAATTTAGTTAAAATATGCCTTATCGAAGAAGAATAAGACAGGTAATTTTCTCTGATATTATCATGACAAATAGCGATTTCTGTTTAGTAAATAAAACGAAATTATTGAAATACATAGAAAGAAAGTATAACTGCTGCATATAGATTTATTACCTCGCTTCCGGAATTTGTTAATTCCAACCTTAAAGAAAAGAAACAGATTGTATGTAACACATGTAATATTATTTACATATACTGTATGAAAGAAAACATACTTAGAATGAAGACCATGTGTTAATAGGTCAATATATCTCCCAATAAATGTCTTCTTCTTGTCTTCTTCAATTTCCTAAAAAACAAGTTATTGTTGTTATTTAAATTTAAATATTATTGTTTGTCAGATCATAGTTTAAATTTCACTTTGAATTTTCAATATTTCTTTCTCTTCGTTTTAGGAAATATTTTTCTGTGAACACAAATAACTTAAAAATGCTTTGGATGAATTACATGAGTGAATAATTATTCTAAAGCGGATTATCACTGGCTGAATTAGAAATGTCTTCGATAGAAAGCTACTCGAATTTTTAAAATTTCTTGTAATGAAACTGTGAATAGAAGGCACAACATTACGTTGTATGTGTGAGATTGCTTTGCGTTCAAAATATTAATTTTTACTTATGTGTATTAATAAATTGTTTAATTATCTTTGTTATCGTCTGAAAATGTGCCATCTGCAACTAATTTTATTTTGTCAAACATTCGTGAAATAAAAACTATTAATTTTAAAGCAATTATTGTAATATACATATTTATCTGACTTTTAAACAAACATCATCTCTTTCTCTTAAATTCAAACACACGAAATATCAAACTGTGTTACTTTACATACTTTACAGAAAGTTAATATTTCATTCGTTTATTTATTTGTGTTATCAGATTAAATCATACTCAAATAAAAAAATAAAAATACATATCTTTTTTAATCCACAAATATTTTATGTCAGTAGAGAGAAGTCAAAAGGCAGAATCGAAAACTTTACTAAAAAATTTCATAAGATTCTCGGTAACAATATATATAATCGAGTTCTGAGAATGAATTGGCTATGATAGCTATATCTTTAGATTGCAAAGACAACCTTTCTTTAGAGGCTATGCCTCTGCACAAATATGCCAGCTTTTTATTAAATTGTAATTTTGCCAGCCCCTTTTTACATAAAAATATTATAATTTTAATTTTGTTGGGATAGTCACCTGTAAACATTTAAACTGTTTTGCATATTTGTGCAGAGGCATAGCCTCTAAAGAAAGGTTGTCTCTGCAATAGGAATAGTTGTTCCTGGTGATTGAACATAGCAAGCACTGAAGAGTTGACAAGTATCCATCTGTAATGTTTTTTCTTTACTTTTTATTAACTTATAGTTTTATTCGTTAACCTGACTACCTCTCTCTATCGAACATTCGACACTTATCGACTTGTTCGCGACCTTCCAACTCGATAATTTTAAACCCTCCTATTTAACCTTTGGTTGCAATTTTCGGGTTAGGACGCGTTTATCTCTATCCAAACTAGTGTCTTTATCTTGAAGTCAGCTAGATCATGAAATTCGGCCGACAATTCATCGTAGAGCCATTCAACAGACAACGACATTGGGTCTCACCGGCTTGTGGCTGAGTATGTGGTCATTCAGGATCGCCCCCTTGGCACCTGGCTATTCTCACATTGTCAGGTCAGTTAATAATATATATATGCGTTACCGGCCAAACTATATTTCAGGCCAAACTAATTTATATTACGCGTGTCAGTATATACTAGTTTAGCTTAGGAAAATCTAGTTTGGCCTAAATACTTTAGGCCAAACTACTTTGTCCTAGGCCGAACTCATTTAGAATTATTATTCAAGTATATTAATGGTTAAAATAAAATTAGAAGGCAATCAATTAGATTAACAACAATATTTATTGAAAATTAGTTTACTTAATTATAAAAAACGGTATTGATTAGAAGTGACACTACACTTGTACAACACTATAAAATAAAAATCAGTACTTATCAGTTTGTATTTTTTTATATTTTCAAAGATTAAAATATTAAAACACTTAAAATATTTAATCCTTTATTTATTTTTACAGGGTGGGTTAAAGTGTACATAATAAATTTTAATGACGGCGCTTTGGACTGTTCATGATCCTGACGGTTTTTTCCGAAAGGAAGCTGCCAGCAGAGCGCCCAATGTTTAATATTACTAGTTATTGATTTACGGTAGTTCTTGTACAAAAAAATAAGAAAACATCTTCTAAAAATGTAGTTAACCTAACTAAACCATCTTAACCGAAGCACTCTTTTGAGGTTATTTAAATACACTTTAACCACAGGCTGTACTGTGGTGGCATTTCGAATTACACAAAATCATTTTTTTACACTGGCACCTATTTGTAATACATAAATCAGTTTAGCGTAGGACAATGTGGCCAAGGCTAAATTGCGGCCTAAATACTTTAGGCAAAACTAGATTGTTTTATGATAAACTAGTATATCCTGACACGCGTAAGACAAACTATTTTCGCCTGAAATCGGGTTTGGTCGGTAATATACACATATAAAAACGGAATATAGCATACAAAAAGTGCGTAATAGGTATTAATGTTTTATGCAAGCAAATCGAGGATGAGTGTAATATTATTTATAATATCGTGTACATTAAGACACAGATTTTTTCAAACTAAATTACAGTGAAGAATAAACATACATACAAATTCATATTGTATTTGAAATGCTGCAACAATATGTGTACACAATGTTACATCATGTTAAATTGTAAAAGACAACGTTATACGTTAAGTTTATTTATACTTACGTCATTTATAAAAGCTTTTATTCTCTCTGGTATTAACGATTTCGTTTCAATTATTTTTGTCCAATGGTACATATTACAAGAAGTCATATCATAATCTTTGCACTGAAACATTTTATAATAATAACAATTTAAGGAAATAAATAAATAACTATGTTAATAATATATATTTACAATAATAATAACAATAAGTGTGATTAATAATATTATACGTAATGTCATTGACGAAAGTTGAAAATTTTTCATTAAAGAAATAACCTACCAATGTGGGAAATCCATAATTGAATCTGAGGGATCAAAATATTTCAAGAAATTGTTAGAAAATAGTGTTTCGATCGATTTCAAGAATCTACTTGCCTTTAATGTGGGTTTGTCTAAACTGATGATGACCATAAAACGACTGTATTTTGATGCCCAGGAAATCAAATAATTTTACATTGACAGAAGTGTCAATACTTAAAATATCCCTGTTCAAATTACATTATACCTGTAACTTATATAAAGACTAAGCATAGAATGCGGAAATAATTTTGCAAAGAAAAAAAATTAAATTTTTTTATTAGTCGGCTCTTCACATAAGTATACATAATCGTGTAATTTTGCAAACACTACGAAATCTCATATATTGTTTCCCAAGTAGGCATTTTTTTTGGACCAGTGCTTACTGAATAAGAGGATATCGCTCAACGTGTGACCTATTGCTATGGTCTAAAATTTCATGATGATGGTCTGGAGGTTTACATCTGACGGCAGTTAATTCTTAGTGATGATTCACACGTTCAGTATAATAGTATCGTTTAAATATTCCAAATTTGCGACATTTCCAAAGAATACATTGAAAGTGTCTCCTTTTGAAAGTTTTTCAACTAAATTTTTCTTCTGCAATGTTTTTACGCATTCGTTGTATTATTCGTACAGGAATTTGGCTGTGAATTTGATTAATAGTTAATGTTACAGTGTACTCTGAATAGAAAAAATTAAAACATAGTTAATTTGTATATATGTTACCGTTAATGTCTATTATCCGTTATTTAAGAGAATATCTAGTTATTTCATAGAATACTTACTTACGCTCGTTAAAGCGTATAATGTTCTAATATATCATAATGTGGTATTACATATAATAATGATAATTGCTTTGTTGAAGTATGAAATAAAATTCCTTTTTGTTTAAAAAGGTGAAGGAGTGATATAAGTGATGAAGATAACAAGTTTGAGCCATTCAAACCAATGCTGTTGTAGTGAATTCAAGTTATCAGTTCAACCAAATGATCGCCTTAAACACAAGAGTTATAAATTTGCTATTATGAATAATTAGATAGTGAATAACTAGGTACTAGAACTAGGCGTTAACTATCATTTCTTATCTAAATTAATAATCAAGAATGAATTTTGCTCAGTGTTTAGACAATTGTATGATTTTGTCATAAGATTTTTTTTAAAATGTTTTTTCTAAAGCTTTTTTGTGAAATGAAAAAGAAAATGATTCGAATCCCTTCTATGTGAGCGTAATTTAAAATACAATAGTACCTTCATAGCTCATGCAAAGTTATTACAATTTATGTGAGAAGTGAAGATAGAAAGAATGACTGACAAGTCAAAATCTAGATTACTGGTTACTTGAACATTATGATGATTTCGAAGTTGAAGGAATAGAGATATTAATAGTTGAACTGAAAGGGACAGAAGCACAGGTAATATTTTATTGTACAAATAATGATCTGTTTGATAATCTATACTTAATACATATTTCTATTGTACATGATTTCAGAGATCAGATGATGAAAGAACTGAATTTCGTTACGAAAATATTACTGCAGGAAATATCAAGATATGATCTAACATATCATAATATATAACATTTTGTGATATGAAAAATTGATGCTCACTTTCTATTATTCAGCTGACAGAATAGGGGCTTACGTCTGAAACGCGTATCGGGTCACAAGATATTCCTGAATAAAAAGTCATGTCAAAGATTCCTAGTGTATATCTATGCACCGTGGTTGACAAAAATATATATTTCAGAATAATCAAAAATATTAAGACGTTTTTTAATATTTGCATGTCTTGCCAAGAAAAGAAAAACATGGTAAAGTAAGGTGTTGTTGAAACGCTAATGGTATTTTTACATATGAATTTTAATTCAAAGAAAGCCGAAGAAATCGAGACACACTTACTTGAAACACATATATTTCTACCTCTCGATGCATCTTGTGACCTCTATTTTGATAATTGTAGCAAATTTTCCAATAAGCTTATAGAAAAATTAAAAATAACTAAGTCAAAACTTAAAATTGTACATGGGAAACTAAGGCACAGACAGAGTCAAAAAAAGCAATAAAATATATTGACAAACGGGAAGCAAGGCAATTAATCTACAACATGGGTTAAATGTCTAACATTTATTTAGTTCATGAATCATAGAGCTTTCCACTCTGGTACAAAGTAATCGTCTTATGAAGCCATGATAAAGTGTTATTAGTGCGACAACTGTAGGAGATGAAGCTAAGTTAGTGTATTGAAAACACGGTCATTGCGTGATATCGAATCAGTCATAATAGAAATGACAAATGAGAGCATAGAAGGCGTATAAACAAGACTTTTAAGGCCAATTATCAAAAAGAAAGTCTCATAGACTTTGCATTTAAAGTTTGAAAGGTGGAGTTATCTAGGTATATTTATTTCGATATTGTCCTGAAAACATGTTTATTTGTATAAATAACGTCAATCAACTTCTCTTTAGCAAATTACAAGTGAGAAAACGACTGAAACAAGCGATTTTATAGCGATTGTTCACATAAGTCAAAGTGGTAGTCTGCAAAGACGTGGCATTTCGCGGGAATTTTACAGACAATTGTTTTTACTGGTGGATCTAATAACAGACGAAAAATGGAACCAATTACAGTATAAAACAAGCAGCCTATCGATGTTATCTGCAAATAATCTGCTATTTTATCTCTAGTTGCTGTACAGTTTCAGGAAGTGTATTTTTGAAAATACTAAAATATTTTTGGCCCGGAGTTTGTGACAAAGCATTTAATGGTTGGTACATTTAAAAAACAGATACGGGAACACGATGCAACAATTAGATAGCAACAGACTTTACAGTTTGAAAAATAGACTTTTGAAGATAACGATTTTTTTTTTTGAAAAATTCCCGAAACGTAATACATTTTTGTTTTCGTTATAAATAAACAAATTGATATATTTTAAGTTGTATAGTTGATTAATACATCAAAAACACAATCTCACTAACGTCAAAAACAAAAAATCGCGAAAAAAATTTTGGTTTTTTCAGTAACAATGGTATCACATAAGATGCAGATGCACCCCGTTTGCCTCACCGTGTTAAATTCCCCCTGCGCGCCTAACGCCAAATTAATTTCAAAAAATGAGGTTTAACGTAAAATCTGTAGGTCATGTTTAAAGAAACAATGTCCAGAAAAAAAAAGCCAAAAAATGTTAAAAAATACAGAAACAAAGAACATAAAAATACTCTCAGAAATATCACAATCTGAGGCATCTGTAATTATTAGGGTTGTATTTCGGTACCTGATGTTGATAGTGGACGAGAAGATGCCAAATCTATTCTTTCTGATCTGACAAAAAGAACTAATCAAAAATTTAATCGATTGTAAACAACAAATGTGCGTCTAAAACAGTTATATCGCAGTAATCAATTTAGTGTCTGTGAACAAAAATCAATATCAATTGACGGAATACCGGGCTTTGAGATACCACTCCAGTCTGTAGCTGCAACCCAAAGTGTTGGCAGAAGTCAGGGCTTTAAAACATGCATATGTAATAATCAGTGTAATAACAAAAAATGTGCTTGTCTAAAAAATAATATTCTTTGCAATTCCAAATTCCACTTCAGCACCGATTTTACTAATACATAAAAATTACTATAATTTTGTAGTTTTCATTTATTATATTAAATATAATAATTTGACAAGTTAATCATGCATTTATTTTATTATTATATTTCATTTTCTAATTAACACTGATTAGTTAATTGATAAAATATTTAGATATTCCATCGAATGAATATTTAAAGTATGTAATTTTCAATTTATTCCATATTTTACCTAAACCACTCAGGTATTCTGCAAAATATCGGCGTTCAATACTTTAACGGTAACGTATATACAAATAACGTATTATCAATAAAATGAGGCTAAAGCAATAAAACAGTTTTTCAAATGGCATGTGATACGTGCATGACACACAAGAAAAGAAACTGGAAAAATGCCGAGATCATAAAGAACTGAAGTATATTCGCTGTAATTGTTCAGAGTATAAGCATCCTTGTTAATTAATGCATGCAATATTAAACTTTTTAAGAACAAGAGTTTGCCATTTGCTAGAAGATAATCTATTTTTTTATACTGTAAAAATGTTGAAATAAACTGATTAAAATGTTTGAGTCTAAAATGTCTATAACTAAAAAATTATCAGAAACGCCTAATTTAGAAAACGAAAAATGTTTCTAGATCACACGTTTCTGTGCGGACAAAGAAATACATGTAAATTTGCAAATAATAGTAAAAACATACGAGGAATATAAGCAGGGTGATCGAATTCGAAATCTGAAAATTAAATTACAAACACTTTAAGACTGATATAGTTGGCAAATCAAGAAATTTATCGCGACTAGTTGGAAGTTAAGTAATATAGTAGATCAAATAGTCGACATCAGGTAGATTTCTATTTTTATACCTTTCAATAATCGTAAAAAATGTCATAACACTCAATATATACTGTTAGAATAAATAAATATTTACGTTGCAAAGACTAAGCACATTGCAAAAACACTGTACATTAAACATTTCTAATTACAAAACTTTTGGAAAGATTTAACAAAGTTGTGAATGACGATATGAGTGAACAACAGTGTATGAGAGAGTAAACGTATGGAAAATTGGAAAAAGCTTTTTGAGAGCGAGTAAATAAATTCATTAGAAAAGGTAATTTGATATGGTTTCTATCTTGCCAATAGGTTGGTTGTATGTCATTTTTGCGAATATTTAAAGAGACTCCTACGTATTAGAAAATTAGATAGCCCTCCAGGGAAGCTTTTTCTTTTTGGCACGTTGCCCATGTGTCGCATTGAATATATCTAATAAATTCTGCAATCCGATAATTGTACAATATAGATTTTTTGTTTTGAGGAACCTAT
This sequence comes from Centruroides vittatus, assembly GCF_030686945.1. Classification (NCBI taxonomy): domain Eukaryota; kingdom Metazoa; phylum Arthropoda; class Arachnida; order Scorpiones; family Buthidae; genus Centruroides; species Centruroides vittatus. The sequence goes on along the minus strand of NW_027122285.1, from coordinate 15,676 downwards.
GTAAAGAAGCCACAACAAGAAGTGTTTATAAACATCAACTCCTATATTCTTTATTACTGTATTAAATTCCTAATTTTATATAAAATTATACACAAAATTACATTAATTTGAGTTTCATTATTACATTTAAATAAAACAATAAATTATTTTATTTTGACGAGATACGACAGCTCGAGATGCGATCTGCCAGGAAGGATGCTTCTGGACAGGACTTTTTATTAAAAACTCTTCTCCTTCAGTTGTGTGATCGTGATAAATACACTGAAATATCTACCTGACAAGCCAGAAAGTAAAGATCTTAGTAAAGAAAGTAGGCTTTGTCAGTAACAGCAGATCGACAAAATAAGAATATAAAAAATTGACAACGCTATTTTGAAATCATTAAAATATAGGCATTATTATATACTGTAAACTATTAATAATTACGCAATATAGTTGAAAGTATAAAAATTGTAATTAGACTAAACCAATAAATAATATGAATAACTTACAATTTTAACGTAACTTTTTTCTACATGAATGAAAGTCGACTCTTCAATCATTTCAGTAAATGCAAAACGCCCATAGTCAGAATTATAAATGAAAGTCACTTCAATATCGAAAACGTATGACTTTTTCACCATATACACAATGTATTCTTCCTGAATTAATTTGCTTGTCATAGATTCTGAAATTTAAACAAATTTTACTTTTTTGTAAAATTACTTCAATCAAAAGATTTAGAAAATGTATGTAAATAAAATCTTGTTTGTTTGTCTTTTATAATAAAATTTATGCCTAAACTGATTAGTTTTGAAGTTTGTACCGATATTTCTTAGAACCTAAATCGAAACTAAGCTAAATACTACTCAAGATAAATGATTTGTGTTTTAAACATAAATCAATTTCTATTTTTCTTATTAAACTTAATTCGAAACATCTAAGGACTCGAATACTTTTTTTCTTTTATAACGATTTTCGTAAAAATAACGATTTCATGTATTTTAAATTTTTTCTTATGAATTCAAGTAACGCTGTATATGAAAGCTATTCATAAATAAAAGTGAATTAGAGCTGTCATAAATATAAATTGTTCATATACAACATTTTGCAGAGAAGTTGCAAAAAGTCTACCTAATTTATTAATCTAGCTTATTACTGGATTAAGTAAATTTATTGCAGATATATTAAAAAATATTATTTTCTTAAAAAGAAAAAATTTTTTAACAAAACTCCAAATTTTAAAACGAGAATTTAAAAATGGCTTATATAAAGCAGTTTTTCTGTAAACAAGCTCTACAAAATGAGAAATGCTAATAAAAAATGACAAATATTAAGTTAATTATAATCTCTCTGAACTATCAGTTATATTTAAATACCTACTGAACAGCAATACCTTAACAAAACATACAGGGTGGGCCAACGAAAACGAAACGGTAGAGTGTTCGTGTTCTTCCAAGCAAATCGCTCGGACAGGTCGATTTTATTCTCGAGGTGACATCTTATGCAATAAAGTTTTTGCGAATCTGAATATTAACTATACAAACATTTCTTTTCGAAATAAATGTTTGTTTAGTTAATACAAAATAAATGAGTTTTTAAAATTTTTTGTTGTCTCTTGTATTCAGAATCGCAAAAACTTTATTGCATAAGATGTCCCCTCGAAAATAAAATCGACCTGTCCGAGCGATTTGCTTGAAAGAACACGAACACTCTGCCGTTTCGTTTTCGCTGGCCCACCCTGTGTAACATTTGAAAAAATCTTACATGAACGAAAGTAAAGTAAATAATTCCAGAATATTAAATTACAGTTTACTTTCATCAGACATATTAATATAATATGTGGTAAATATACAGAAAAAAATCAGATTTATTTGTCAAATTATCACACAAACCAACTAGTTACGTTTACAATATTTTAAAAGTTTTATAAATTTTATGATTTTAACTTTATTATGAAATACGTAATTATTATAACTTATTGCACTCTTCAATTATTGCAATATGCATATATCTTATTATAACTTTTATTGCGCATAATCTTTAGTCTTATGCTATTTAAATTATAAAGAAAAAATTACAGATATATCAAGCAAGACATATTTCAGATAAATCATGTTAACCTCTTAACAGTGAAGGACGGAAATAGCCGTCCAAGGCGATCGAGTGGCAGTGGTGAAGGACGGAAATAGCCGTTCAAAAATTCTTATAAAATACCTGGACCATTTCGTGAAGTCGTAGAATTTTCACGAGTAGTTGGGTTCTCCAACTTTGTTTTGGAATATCCTTTAGTTCTCGAGAATTTACAATAAAAGAAAGAAAATTAAAATAAATATGAAATTTTAGACGGCCATCTATCGACATAAATCGAATTTAAATCTCCCGCCGTCATCTGATTGGTTAAAAAAATTAATATTCCTAATTGGCTCGCGTCAGAAAAAAGTAGGTGTGACTTCTGTAAATGACGCTATCGGGAGTGCACCGATGCGACCGGAAAAAGTAAACAGCCTACGTCATTAGTCTAACGGTCCTTGTCTGACCTACTTTTCGTAGAATCAACATTGGAGTAAGCTGTAGTAAAAGCGTAGTAGTTTATAGTAAAACGGTCTTCTCTAATATTCATAGTACTTTGTAAAGCTCGGATTTCAATTTAATAAGTATTATTTAGTTCAGAAACATTATAAATACATCATTAAGTAGGAGAATAACGAAAAACTTTATTTTTTAGTATAATACAATTTACAAAATCGAAAGTTCGTATATCGTAATATTATAAAAAACTACATCGAAACATACAAAATCACCTAATTTACTTAAATTCAGTTCATTATACAACTGTAGATACTCTTGCCTTCCTCAGTTTCCTCAAAACAAAACTCGAAAACTTCAATTAATTCTATAAATATTTAAGCGCCATTACTATTCGAATTAACTGTAATTACAAATATAACTGAAAAATATTTTCGACATAAACCCTAGGCAATAATTATCAAAACAAAATTCTTCAAGTGTAAATTTTTCTGATCGAGTAATATGTAATAATAGTTTTATCTATTACTCTTGCCATATTCAACTTTCTATGTTCACATCCATTTAGTTTCATCTAATTACACTTTAAATGTAAAAAAATCTACCAACAAATAAGTTTTCTAATAAAGATACTACTTGCTAATTAAAGTTTGTATTCTTCTTTGACGTAGTTCTACGTTTTAGCACTAAATTAGTAGACATGTCTAAATAACACGCTTATAAACACTAAATGCCATAAATGTTTCGAAATTAGAACTAGATAATTATATGCACAAATAAATTTACATGCCTTCATTTACATCCAAACAAAGATCAGTTCTCCCAAATTGTCGAAAAATAAATTATTTTCAACTTTTCTTTCTGAATTTAGAAGTAATTCACAGTAAACTTTATGCCTTAAAATATCCATTGCAATCAACGCAAAATGTATGAATCCACGTAATAAAAAATTATCGCAGTGAACTTCGAATAAACGAGAGAAACAGAATTATCGAACCGCACTTTACGAAATCTGGCGCGAACTGTCGTATACAATAAACAAAACGAAAATGCTCTTGTCCAATGTCATCACGTGACAAAAAGTTTCTAAATAAACGCTAAAAGTTTTAAAGAATTCTTTCACAAAAACCGATGAATTTAATTAATACACAATAACTAAATCTGCTTAATAAAGGTTAATAATTTTCCATTATAATTATGCAAATTAGATATAAAAAAGATCATCGCGCAAATTCTCCCGCGAACCATAGATGACTCTTACGTCATCTGGATTGAAGTTTCCTGCAAAATACTGAAAATTTTTATATAATTATTTTACTAATTCAGCCAAATTTAAATAATATAAAATGTCTAGATCTGTTTAATAAAGATTATCACAAATATTATTACAAATATGCAAATTAGATATGAGATAGATCACTAGGAAATCTCCCGCCAAGATAAAAATAGCTTTCGGTCACGTGTTCACCAAGAAATATGTTTAAAATTTAATTTTTCAGCTTACATAAACCGTACAATAAATGAGTATTTCTTCGAAAGAAGTCGATATACACGAATAAATAATAATTATTTAATAATGCTTTTATCCATTTTAAATTGATATTGTAAAAATTAAGCCATTTAATCTGTGTGGCTTTTATAATTTAGAGTTTCCGAGTATTTTACTGTGAAATTCAATTTAGTAAACAGAAACAAAGTTAGGTTATTAAGTATAAACAGCACAATACGATAATTTATACGTAAGTTGAGTGTAAATACAGAAAAAAAATCGAATTATATCAAAGATGGGAGAAACAAGCTTACATCCCCAGAACAGAGCTTATAATTCGTTGTTATTTTCAGCCTGTTTCTACTTCGACTGTTTTTTGTTGGTAAAAAGTTAATGTTTTAAGATGTTCTTAGTGAAGAAACATAAAAGTATCGAAATATAATATTCACACACACAAAAATATTCATGTATGTCGACATTAGAAATTTGAAATCAATTATAGAATGTCCTGGATAGAGATATCGTGTGATTGTCTGTTTCTTCTGTCTTATTTTGTTTTTCTACGTGAAAATAAGATATCTTTTATAACTATTGATAATATAAACATTTTGTTTCTTTATATATTACCTTCAATTACAGCTGCAAACTTTAACACATGGAGCATGTGAGAAAGTATTATTGTATAGATTATTACATTTTTATGAATACACCTGAGACTCGTGACAATATAGGCCTATATTAACCTACTTTAAGTGTCAATATTTTATTTAGAATCATTTTAAACGTTATTATTACATCAAATTATGAAATGGAATGTTCCAAGTATAGGAGTAAGAGGGAGGGGAAAGAAGCCATGCGTGGGGAAAAAATGAGTTTTTATCTAAATTATAATAAAATTTACTTATATTTACGAGAAATATTGATAATTTTCTTCTGGAGAAATGTATCTTGATAAAATTAATTATCTATATGAATGAAACTTTCAATAATACATTAGATACAATGACTGACGTTCCTTTCTTACCCTTTCTGTAGTATGTCTTATTATTAAACATAGTTTCCTAGATTATAATGTGTAAAAAAAAAAAATGGAAAATTCTGTTAATTTGTAAACGCAGATACTATCACATAACAAGCATACTGTATCCTCTCTATATTTAAAGTCAGTTATTCGCGTTTGAATTTTTCTAAATAAACCCGTTTAATCCGTAATTTATTTGACAGAAAGAAATTGTTTATGGCCGTATTTCATTTATATAATGTTTTTCTCGTGATATTATTTCTAATATCGGAAAAAATATACATTTCTAATATGGATATACATGAATATGTTTATTCCTGAATATTATATTTCGATACTTTTATCTTTCTTCACTAAGAACATCTTAAAACATTAACTTTTTACCAACATAAAACATCGAAGTAGGAACAGGCTGAAAATGACAACGAATTATAAGCTCTGTTCTGGGGATGAAAGCTTGTTTGTCCCATCTTTGATATAATTCGTTTTTTTCTGTATTTACAATCAATTTACGTAAAAATTATTCTATTGTCCTGTTTATAATTAATAGCCTGTTTTTGTTTCTGTTTACTGAATGGAATTTCACAGTAAAATATTCGGAAACTAAATTATAAAAGCCAAACAAATTAAATAGCTTAATTTTTACAATATCCATTTAAACTGAATAAAAGCATTATTACATATTTATTATTTATTCGTGCATATCGACGTCTTTCGAAGAAATAATCATTTATTGTAGAGTTTTTATAAGCTGAAAATTATTCTGTTGTCTTTGATGAAATTTGTTACAGTTTACTAATTTTCAGAAACATTAAATTTTAAACGATGATATTAGTTAAAATTTATTAATATGTACACAAATATTAAACTTTAGACATATTTCTTTGTATTTCTTGGTGATCATGTGACCGAAAGGTATTTTTACCTTGGCGGGAATTTTCCCACAGTGATCTTTGTCATATCTAATTTGCATATTAATGATAGTACATTACTAATCTTTATTAAACAGATCTAGACATTTTATATTATTTAAATTTGACTGGATTAGTAAAATAATTATATAAAAATTTTCACTATTTTGCAGGAAACTTCAATCCAGATGACGTAAGAGTCATCCATGGTTCGCGGGAGAATTTGCGCGATGATCTTTTTTATATCTTATTTGCATAATTATAATGGAAAATTATTAATCTTTATTAAACAGATCTAGTTATTGTGTATTAATTAAATTCATCGGATTTTATGAAAGAATTTTGAAAAACTTTTAGCTTTTATTCAAAAACTTTTCGTCATGTGATGAAATTATTCACAGGTGCATTAAAATATGAATCAGTTCGTGGGAAAATTTTGTACAGTGCAGTCTGGTGTATCTGTGTTCTGGTTTTTTCGAAGTTCACTGCGAGAATTTTTTATTACGTGGATTCGTACATTTTGCGTTATTTTTAACGGATAAAAGGTGGAAATTTTACTCTGAATATAGAACTTGTTTTTCAGAATATGCTACTTTACAAAAAGAAAAGTTGAAAATAATTTATTTTTCAACAATTTGGGAAAACTGACTTTTGGATATAACATATGGATTTACATGAAAGTATGTATTATTGGGCTACTAATTTATTTATGTTTATGTGTATTGTTGTACTGTAACTTACTTTGTTTTACTATGTTAGAGAAAGTAGGTCACACGTTGGATTTCTGACATAAAACTGTCGGCTTTTTCAGAGTGAAGCGGACCTTCTCAATGAAGTGTGTTTTAGGGAAGTTGTGCATTTTTTTTTCTGATGCATGCCAATGATGAAAATTGTTTTTAAAATTAAATATCGATCAATGACGATAACATATGTTATAAATGTGAAAATGAATATAAAAATATTTCTACATTTCTTTATTGTTTTGTTGTTTCTTATAGATTAATTCATTTAAATTTATTATATGTGAAGTAAGTTTATTTACAAAATTCTAATATTTTAATCCGCTTTAATATTTCGGTGTAAATTTGAACAACGAATTTTAAAATTTTAAATAAAAGATATACTGAAATTTTCTTTTATTTACAATGATTACGTCACTTCTACAGAAAGTAGAACACGAGACGACCTTCACCCACATTTCAGTCTGGGGGAAAGGCCGCCAGTTGTAGTCATAACAACCTTTACGTCTTCTATTGTTGTGGATGAAATTCGTTAACTGTCAATTACATTTTCTTGAATTTGATTCGCAGGTTGGAAAAAATCGTCATTACTTAAATGCCTAAAACTTTAAAAAATTTTATAAAATTGAAAATAAATTCAAAAGTTTTGAAAAAATCGTATCGGATGGAAAATCAAAAAAGAATTTAATATAAATTTGAAAAAAAAAATTTTAGCAAAAAATTACCGCGAAAAAAATTCATATATATAAAAATTATGTGACAATAAAGAACGATTTTTTCTTTACAAGACGTAACTGTTTAAAAATTTTTTTTCCTAAACGGAAACGAGAAAAACGCGTGGGAAAATTTTAAAAAAAACTCCCACGGTTTATCTCCACAACTAACTGGTAGAGCCGAGTACGACTGTTCCACTGTTAAGAGGTTAACTGGCACATGCAATATTAACTGTGTTGTTTCTCCACATCTTTATCAATCTTCATCTGTAGAATGATGTAGTATTTACTTTGAATACAAAGTGTTATTTTTATTAACATTTATTATAATAAAATTACATATTCAAAACTTACAAAAAACTTCTAATGTAAAGGATAATAACACATTGCAGGAAGTCACACAAAGAGTCAGCTTTATTTTCTATAGATTATTAATTTAAATGAATAATTTTAATTCTATATAAAAAGAAACGTAAAAAAATACTTACTGATTAATCCATAGCTATAACCATCATATGTAATCATTACAAAACATAGTTCCAATAGAAGTATCATGTCGAATATTCTTCTATATCAAAATAAATCAAAACTATAAACAATCGTTTAATTGTTTTTAAGATACAAAATAAATATTAATGCATGGAACTATTTCTATGGTATGATTCTGTATGTTAAACGAACAAATAATTTACAAAAGTGTTTACAGAGATGCTTAGATATAACAAATTTTTAAATATGGATATTGCATAGTGTATATGTATCTTATACGGTAGAAGTTAGTTAGTTTATCATATTCGAGAGCACAATAATACTTTTTACCTGTTGCACAAAACTAACCGATTAGACTCTTAAAAAGTTCTCTCTTTTGTTACTAAGTAACAAGCAGTTCCTAATAGAAAGTCTACCGAGGAGACACTTTCCGACTAATTTTCAGGACTGGTTTGTTTCTACATTATCTCACGCTTTTGTATTTTCCAGAGATTTTATAAGTTTTACACAATCTGAATGATTGAGATATTTTTGTACATTTTAGTACCAGAGCACACCACTGTATACTCTGTAATCAGTCTGAAAATGATACAGTGTAGAGTGAAGTAGTTAAAAATAATTGTTAATAACTATAAAAATATAATAAAACAGATATTGCATAAAAATCAACGATAACGATAATTATTGTTCATATAATATTTTGTAGACATATAGTGTATTGTGCACAAACGATACAATATACTAACCAACACATTGAAAAAATAATAGCATGCGTTAAAACAGTAAAAGAATTTCGGATTATTGACAACTTTTCCGGGGGATGCCGGTTTTACCTAGAATTCTAGATTATCAGGTGCCGAGTTAATGAATATCTATATAATGTTGTATATGTATTTACAGTAGAACAGTCTGTATACACTACTTTTAAGTTCACGTCAAGTGAAAACTGATTGATTTGAACCGGAGAAACTGGCGAACATATAGGTTAAGACACAGTCAAACAACCTAACTCAATCTTTTGAAACTGTTTCGCCCCAATAGGATTTGGTACAGTAGTTTCATAAACCCAGTAATTTTTTAACCAATCAGATGATGGCGGGAGGTTTAAATTCGATTTATGTCGATAAATGGCCCTGTAAAATTTCATATTTATTTTAATTTTCTCTTTTTTATTGTAATTTCTCGAAATCTGATGGATATTCCAAAACAAAGTAGGAGAATCCAACTAACCATAAATATTCTAAAACTTTACGAAAATTGTCCAGTTATTTTATAAGAATTTTTTTACGAGTATAGTCATCCTGTCCCACTGCCACTCGATCGCCTTAGACGACTATACTCGTCCCTCACTGTTAAGAGTTTAACCTCTTAACAGTATTGGTTTTTTTGTGCTCTCAGAGCAGTAAATGGCCTAAAACCACAAAGAAAAAAAACCTCTTAACAGTGAATGACAAGTGGCCGAATAAATAAAACAATCGAACATTGGTAGTTGGTCTTTGGTTCGTGCATGACCAATCGACTGGCCACCATGTTCCGAGATTTTTCATGTGTCAAACACCTAAACAAAGTCCAGTTACCAAATAAAAAGTCTTGCGAACAGTTTTGTTTTTTCGGCAGATCATTGATCTGTTCCGTTGCCTTACTCTCTGTGAATCAACTGAGAAAAATCTTAATGCTGACAATTTAATATCTTGTAACTGTATTTAAGCTTTGGAAGCTTTGTGCGTATATATTACAACACAGTAAAAAAGAAAGCTTCTGTTTAAATGGTTTATATATTATTAATGTCTTGTATACTTAAATTATATTTTATAATGCTACGTAAATGAAATATTATTTATTATTTTTAATAGTGATTTACATTCACATTTAAATTTATATAACAATGTTGTAAAGTGGCTATAAATTATTTTTTTAAAAAAGACGATTTAATAATTCATTTATAAACTTTATTCCGAACATTTAATTTAATCAATACATTTCTTTTCACATTAACATATTAAATATTTCTATTTTTTTATAAATTTAGAAAGCAAAATAAATATAGAATACAAAATAAGTGAAAGAAATTTGATAAAATTTATCAATATCCAGTGAATGAATAAGAATAAACTTATTTTACATAGAATCAAAATTAAAGAAATTAGAAATAATTTTATTTTTTCAATGAAAATAAAAAATATACTAAAAAATTTTTTTCATGTTTTTTTTCAAATTATAATAAAAATAAAGTAGCAAATTATAATTTTTTTCAAATAAATATAAAAAGTAAACTGAAACTAATTTTTTTTCAAAAAAAGAAAGAAGAAAACTATTTCTTTCGAAATAGAAATAAAAAAGAAACTAAAACTAATTTTTTTTTGTTTTTTTCCAAATTAGAAAAATGAAGAAACTAAAACTAACTTCATTTGGTTTTTTTAATGAAAAAATAATAAAAAACTGAAACTATCTTTTTTGGTATATTTTAAATTAGAAGAAATAAAAAAACTATAACTAACTGTTTGGTTATTTTAAATGAAAAGACATAAAAAACTAAAATTAACCTTTTTTTTAAATAAAAATAACTAACAAAAATTGAAACTAACATTTTTGTTATTTTTTAAATGAAAAGAAATAAGATACTAAAACTAAGTTTTTGGTTTTTTTAAATAAAAAGTAATAAAAAAACTAAAACTATCTTTTTTGGGTTTTTTTAAATAAGAAAAAATAAAATACTAAAACTAACGTTTTTGGTTTTTTTTAAATGAGAAAAAATAAAATACTAAAACTAACTTTTTTGGTTTTTTTAAATGAGAAAAATAAAAAACTAAAACTAACTTTTTTGGTTTTTTTTAAATAAGAAAAAATAAAAAACTAAAACTAACTTTTTTGGTTTTTTTTAAATAAGAAAAAATAATAAAACTAAAACTAACTTTTTTGGTTTTTTTTAAATGAGAAAAAATAAAAAACTAAAACTAACTTTTTTGGTTTTTTTAAATGAGAAAAAATAAAAAACTAAAACTAACTTTTTGGTTTTTTTTAAATAAAAAGTAATGAAAAAACTAAAACTAACTTTTTTGGTTTTTTTTAAATAAGAAAAAATAATAAAACTAAAACTAACTTTTTTGGTTTTTTTAAATGAGAAAAAATAAAAACTAAAACTAACTTTTTTGGTTTTTTTAAATGAGAAAAATAAAAAACTAAAACTAACTTTTTTGGTTTTTTTTAAATAAGAAAAAATAATAAAACTAAAACTAACTTTTTTGGTTTTTTTTAAATGAGAAAAAATAAAATACTAAAACTAACTTTTTTGGTTTTTTTAAATGAGAAAAAATAAAATACTAAAACTAACTTTTTGGATTTTTTTAAATAATAAGTAATGAAAAAACTAAAACAAACTTTTTTGGGTTTTTTTAAATAAGAAAAAATAAAATACTAAAACTAACTTTTTTGGTTTTTTTAAATGAGAAAAAAATAAAAATACTAAAACTAACTTTTTTGGTTTTTTTTAAATGAGAAAAAATAAAAAACTAAAACTAACTTTTTGGTTTTTTTAAATAAGAAAAAATAATAAAACTAAAACTAACTTTTTTGGTTTTTTTAAATGAGAAAAATAAAATACTAAAACTAACTTTTTTGGTTTTTTTAAATGAAAAAAATAAAAAACTAAAACTAACTTTTTGGTTTTTTTAAATAAAAAAAATAAAAAACTAAAACTAACTTTTTTGGGTTTTTTTAAATGAGAAAAAATAAAAAAACTAAAACTAACTTTTTTGGTTTTTTTAAATGAGAAAAAATAAAATACTAAAACTAACTTTTTGGGTTTTTTTAAATAAAAAGTAATGAAAAAACTAAAACTAACTTTTTTGGTTTTTTTTAAATAAGAAAAAATAATAAAACTAAAACTAACTTTTTTGGTTTTTTTAAATGAGAAAAATAAAATACTAAAACTAACTTTTTGGTTTTTTTAAATAAAAGTAATGAAAAAACTAAAACTAACTTTTTTGGTTTTTTTAAATAAGAAAAAATAAAAAAACTAAAACTAACTTTTTTGGTTTTTTTAAATGAGAAAAATAAAAAACTAAAACTAACTTTTTGGTTTTTTTTAAATAAGAAAAAATAAAAAACTAAAACTAACTTTTTTGGTTTTTTTTAAATAAGAAAAAATAATAAAACTAAAACTAACTTTTTTGGTTTTTTTTAAATGAGAAAAAATAATAAAACTAAAACTAACATTTTTGGTTTTTTTAAATGAGAAAAAATAAAAATACTAAAACTAACTTTTTGGTTTTTTTTAAATAAAAAGTAATGAAAAAACTAAAACTAACTTTTTTGGTTTTTTTTTAAATAAGAAAAAATAATAAAACTAAAACTAACTTTTTTGGTTCTTTTAAATGAGAAAAAATAAAATACTAAAACTAACTTTTTGGTTTTTTTAAAATAATAAGTAATGAAAAAACTAAAACTAACTTTTTTGGTTTTTTTAAATAAGAAAAAATAAAATACTAAAACTAACTTTTTTGGTTTTTTTAAATGAGAAAAAATAAAAAACTAAAACTAACTTTTTGGTTTTTTTTAAATAAAAAGTAATGAAAAAACTAAAACTAACTTTTTTGGTTTTTTTTAAATAAGAAAAAATAATAAAACTAAAACTAACTTTTTTGGTTTTTTTAAATGAGAAAAAATAAAAAACTAAAACTAACTTTTTTGGTTTTTTTTAAATGAGAAAAAATAAAAAACTAAAACTAACTTTTTTGGTTTTTTTAAATAAAAAAAATAATAAAACTAAAACTAACTTTTTTGGTTTTTTTAAATAAGAAAAAATAATAAAACTAAAACTAACTTTTTTGGTTTTTTTAAATGAGAAAAAATAAAATACTAAAACTAACTTTTTGGATTTTTTTAAATAAAAAGTAATGAAAAAACTAAGACTAACTTTTTTGGTTTTTTTTTAAATAAAAAAAAATAATAAAACTAAAACTAACTTTTTTGGTTTTTTTAAATGAGAAAAAATAAAAGACTAAAAAAACTTTTTGAATTTTTTAAATAAGAAGAAAAAAAACTAAAACTAACTTTTTTGGTTTTTTTAAATAAAAAAAAATAATGAAACTAAAACTAACTTTTTTGGGTTTTTTTTTAAATGAGAAAAAATAATAAAACTAAAACTAACTTTTTTGGTTTTTTTAAATGAGAAAAATAAAAAACTAAAACTAACTTTTTGGTTTTTTTAAATAAAAAGTAATGAAAAAACTAAAACTAACTTTCTTGGTTTTTTTTAAATAAAAAAAATAATAAAACTAAAACTAACTTTTTTGGTTTTTTTAAATGAGAAAAATAAAATAACTAAAACTAACTTTTTTGTTTTTTTTAAATAGAGAAATAAAAAACTAAAACTAACTTTTTTGGTTTTTTTTAAATGAGAAAAAATGAAAAAACTAAAACTAACTTTTTTAGTTTTTTTAAATGAGATAAAATGAAAAAACTAAAACTAACTTTTTTGGTTTTTTTTAAATGAAAAAAATAAAAAACTAAAACTAACTTTTTTGGTTTTTTTAAATGAGAAAAAATAAAATACTAAAACTAACTTTTTGGTTTTTTTAAATAAGAAAAAATAAAAAACTAAAACTAACTTTTTTGGTTTTTTTAAATGAGAAAAAATAAAAAACTAAAACTAACTTTTTTGGTTTTTTTAAATGAGAAAAAATAAAAAAACTAAAACTAACTTTTTTGGTTTTTTTAAATGAGAAAAAATAAAAAACTAAAACTAACTTTTTTGGTTTTTTTAAATGAGAAAAAATAAAATACTATAACTAACTTTTTGGTTTTTTTAAATAAGAAAAAATAAAAAAACTAAAACTAACTTTTTTGGTTTTTTTAAATGAGAAAAAATAAAAAACTAAAACTAACTTTTTGGTTTTTTTAAATGAAAAGAAATAAAAAAAATAAAACTAACTTTTTTGGTTTTTTTAAATGAGAAAAAATAAAACAACTAAAACTAACTTTTTTGGTTTTTTTAAATGAGAAAAAATAAAATACTATAACTAACTTTTTGGTTTTTTTAAATGAGAAGAAATGAAAAAACTAAAACTAACTTTTTGGTTTTTTTAAATGAGAAAAAATAAAAAAATTAAACTAACTTTTTTGGTTTATTTAAATGAGAAAAAATAAAAAACTAAACCTAACTTTTTTTTAGATTTTTTAAATAAGAGAAAATAAAAAACTAAAACTAAGGTTTTTTTGTTTTTTCAAATAAAGAAAGAAAAATAAAGAAGTTAAAACTATTCTTTCTTTTGAACGAAAATGAAAAATAAATAAATTGAAAATAATTTTTTTTTCAATAAGAAGAAAAAAATAAAGAGTTGATAACAAATAAATAATAAACAAAATAAACTATTTTGTCGAAAATCTTTCCCTTCTATTTTTATCTTCCATCTTCCATTTCATTTTAATGTTTTGATTTTTTGCAACAAAAACAACTTAAAATTCTTCGAAAGTAGTATGCAAAGAAATCGAAGCATTTTGTCTGTTTCTGGAAAAATTGAAAAGTAATTTCATAAGTCTAAAATATTAATATTCATTTAAAAAATTTTTAAAATATTTTATCAAATTTGCATAAATTTTAAAAACGATGATAAATTTATAATCAATAAAGTAATATCAACTATTTATTAACGAGTCAAGTAAAAATAATCAAAATGAATGATAAAATAATAACCGAATTTTAATATTATAAAAAAATGCAATAATTTAATGAAAATTTCAGCATTACGAAAAAGGTAATTGTATAATTTAAATAACTTAATTCAAAACATAATGAAAAAAAATGAGAATGTAGTTGTGAATGAGAGTTTAACATTAGATGGTAACACGTGTTTAATTTAACCTAGACAAAGGTTAAACAGAAAAATGTTTTCTAACCTCTTCTTCAGATTGTAAATTGAATTCTTTCTTTGACAAAATACTGTTATTTTTATTTTCGATTTCTTCAGGCTCAAATAAATTTTTCAACTTTTGCTTGTCTTTCTGTACTTTGTTCATAAATATTTCTGAAAAACATAATATGGTACGTTTAGCGTCTGCATTGAATTCTTCTTTTTGTAAAAAATATAAATTGGCCATTAACTATAAATTATACAAACACGATCACGCACATCAAACATGCAGTTACATTATCTGCCTAGAGTAAACACAAGATATGAATGATATGGAATAGTAATCAGCAATTCAAGAATGACAAAGTGTACAGAGTGATAGAGTGAGTGACGAAAATTAGAATTTTAATTAAACAGAAAGAAAAAAAAGAAGAAAAAAATACTTTTCATTCGAAAAAAGAAACTTCTGCTTATGTAAAATAAATTTTAAAGTATTCCTCCGCTTTAATTTCACTATCAATGTAAAAGCATTAATTATCGAATTTAACGTTAAAATTTTTATACAGATAATCTAAAGACTTTTATTACTGTTTAATTATAAAAGAAATTGAAAGACGTTGTGTTATAAAAATAAAAGCAATAACTTATCATCGTACCATCTCCATCAGCATTATTTTTGATCATTTTCAAATCTGATTTTGTACAATGTCTTGATGTACACTCCGACTGAATGGCATCACTTTCTGCTAAATCGTCTACAGAACTTGTTTGATACATTTGTTCCATTCCAATGTCTGATAATCTACTTATCTCAGTTTGTTTAATTTCACACTCCAAATCTAAAATATAAAAATTCACAATGAACATAAAATATCTTTATTTTAAATTTCTAAATAAAAAAATTGTAATCTGTGTTTTAGTCTGTAAGAACCTTTTAAATCAAAATCTAGTTTT
>NW_027122284.1:0-7603 GCF_030686945.1 Centruroides vittatus | reverse complement strand
CTTTTTTAACTCCTTTGGCCTTTTTCTGCAATCTCTAATGGGAAAATAATCCTCTAAGAATTTTATATCTTATCGTAATTAATTACTTCCACTTAAATACGAATCTAACATTAAAAAGTTAAAAATAATCGTAAAAAATTATTTTATGTACTAAATATAGCTGCAGAAAGTGTTATTTTATTTAACAAGGCGTAAAATTTCACACCCTCAGTCTAAAGCTGGAGGGGAGCTGACTTACCGCATCTGTTTAAATATAACATAACATTTATGATTTTTATGCTATTAAAATAAGAAAGGACCGAAAACGTATGAAAAGAAAATTTTACAAAATAAAAAATAAAAAAACCTGCTGATGTCATATAAAACATCCAATAGAGTTTTAAAAAATTTACAGGAGTCAATTATGTTCCAATTTAATTGAAATATTCATGTAAGGCACAAAAAATTGCACAAAACAAATCGCATAAATAAAAAATTCGCACAAAACAAATTGCACAAATAAAATTCGCACAGAAAGAGACCGCACAAAAACAAATTTGACTGTAGAAAAATCCATAATTTTTAATAAAATTATCACACAAACCAACTAGTTATGTTTACAATATTTAAAATATATATATATATATATTTTTTATTTTCACTTATTTTCGAAATATATAATTATTGTGACTTATTGCACTCTGAATTTATTGCAGAATGCATTTATCCTATTAGAATTTTTATTGCACATAATCTGAAGTATTATTTATCCGGATAAATTATAAAGAATCAAGCAAGACATATTTCAGATAAATCATGTTAACAAGTACATTGTCTATCACATGCAATATTACCTAGCATATTGTATAA
Source organism: Centruroides vittatus (assembly GCF_030686945.1). Classification (NCBI taxonomy): domain Eukaryota; kingdom Metazoa; phylum Arthropoda; class Arachnida; order Scorpiones; family Buthidae; genus Centruroides; species Centruroides vittatus. Next base: position 6,754 of record NW_027122284.1, on the reverse strand, counting down.
TACTACCACATTATCATTAAGTCTTATGTTTAGAATAATGTAATATTTACTTGGAATAAAAAGCGTTATTTACATAAATATTCATTATAATAAAATAACATATCCAAAAGACACAAATAATTTCTAATATAAAAAATAAAAACACATTGCAGTAATTCACACAAAAAGTCAGATTCATATTTTATAAGTTGTCATTTTCAATGAAAAAAAATCTAATTTTATATAGTAAAAAAAATGCAGAAAAATACTTACTGATTAATCGATCGCTACAAAAATAACATGTAATCATTACAAAACATATCTCCAATTGAAGTATCATGTCAAATATTGTTCTATATGAAAATAAATTAACATCATAAACAATAGTTTAATTATTTAAAAATATAAAATAAATATTAGTAAATGGCGATATTTTTATGGTGTGATTATGTAACTGAAACGAAAAAATATTTTACAAAAATGTTTACAGAATGTTCAGATATAAAAAATTTATAAATATGGATATTGCATCGTGTATGTGTATCAAATACGTTAGAAGTTAATTAGTCCATCATATTCGAAACCACAATAACACTTTCCCACCTGTTGCACGAAACTAATAGATTAGTCTTTTCAGACTCTAATCTAATAGTTTAGTCTTTTTCTCCTGTTACTAAGTAACAGGCAGTTCCTAATAGAATGTCTACCGAGGAGACACTTTCCGACCAATGTTTAGGACTGGTTTGTAGCTACATTAACTCATGCTTTTGTATTTTCCAGAAATATATATTATGCAATCTAAATGATTCAGACATTTTTGTAGATTTTAGTACCAGAGCACACCAGTGTATACACTATAATTAGTCCGAAAGTGATGCAGTGTAAGGGTAAGTTGTTAAAAATAATTGTAAACAACTATAAAAGAATAATTAAACAGATACTGCATAAAATCAACGATAACAAAGATTGTTTTGCATATAAAATTTTGTAGATATAAAGTGTATTGTGCACAAATGATATAATATACTAACAAACACATGGAAAGAATAATAGCATGCAGAAAAATAGTAAAAGAATTCCGGATTATTGACAACTTTTTAGAAAATATCGGATTATCCGAGAATTCTAGATTATCAGGTGCCAAGTTAATGAATTCAGTGGCGTGCCGTCATTGGAAGCGATGGAAGCGCCGATTCCACCTTCCAATGACCTTCCCTTGTATTTTATAAAATACAAATTTTCATATTTTAACGTACAGCATTAATTAAAATTAATAATTTATTATAACCGCATTATGTATCTTTTACAAATTTTTATACTACATGTGGAAAAAAACGATAAGATTGCTATTGTATATTCGAATAATTCGGTGGCGGAAAGAATGTCGAAACCGGGTCAGTTTCCAATCAGCCAGATTATATAGGCATTGACACATGCGGTTTACAGAGCACCAACCTCACCCGGTTTAGCTGGTAGAAGCGACACACGCGTAAAGCGTCCAATTTTATATCCCGGACCGGTGGTGGGCTGTTAGCCGCCTGCCTGCTAGATCGGCCGCCCTCGCCCGATTATGTGAATCGTGAGCAGACTAGATCAACGGCGGGCAACCCCCTGCCCACGGGCCAGCTACGGCTCGCGAAAAGTTTCTATCCGGCCCGCGAGATCTTTAATAGATTGGAAAAATAACTGATTAATAGTTATTTTTCCAATTCTTTGTAATTTTCGAAAAAATGTAGGGAAATAAATGTAGTAATTAACTTTTTATTTATTTATTTCATATTTGCAGACTAAAAATATTACGAGTCACAAGAAAGCGTCAATTAACTACTACGGCCCACGGAAAAAAAACGTAAAATTTATTCTGGCCCACGTTATAAAAAAGGTTGCCCACCCTAGACTAGATTTATAACTTAACCCAACCGATAGGAATTTACTGGTATGTTTTTATGATAGTTCTGTATAGTTGACAGGAGTTTTAAAAAAATCCATTAAAATATTTGATATATTTATTCCGCGTTTATTCTGCTCCCCCATCTTATATTACTTACGGATTTCAATGTTAAACCGGTGATATTACGATTTAGTATGTCCCATCTGTAAAGGGATGCAGAAAAAACGTGAACAATTCTAGTACAGTGTTAAAAATTAACTGTTACTTTGGCAGCATCATTTACAACCAAATTTAATGAATGAAGAGTACAATGGTAAAAAAAAAGCTCTAGAATTTATTTTCCTTAAATTAACGATTTATATATCCGTTGTCATAAAAATTTGTCTTTCCAGTGTTTTCCCAAGACTACAGATATTCAGGTACAAAGTAACCGGTTTCGACTTATTTCTACTAAGAAGTAGTTAAATAATAAAGAAATTAGGGAATGGGGACATAAATAAAACCCTGTTGAAAGAGCCAGAATTTTACTTAAACAAAAGCGTAACCGAACCAATTACTAGCTCAGTACAGTGGGGAACTGATTTCCGTGTACACCTGATACTAAAACGAATTACAGTAGTTAGAAAACAAATGACTATTAAGTTTAACATATTTACATCTATGGTGAGAAACGTTTAAAATTTACAACAGCCCTGTGGCGTCCTTTAGGATATACTAGTGACGCGACAAAACAGGCATTTGACATTGACCGGTATCGTCTCCCTCGGAATTTGTCATGCATGCATTTCACTGTACACCTACCAAAATCGTCTCTGTTTCCATTCATGAGCCTCTCGCAGGGAGCAATTTTAACTAAGTGGATTGTTTTTAATATTTATAAATAAAGAATATTTTGTTATTTTTATATACGTTTCTTCGCAAAAGTATATTCATACAGTTGAATATTTTCTACTAGGTATGTATAATTGTATATCCATCACAAATGTTATTTTACTAGGTAAGTTTTAATAATTTTAAATATTATGAAAAACAATTTCCCGAAGAGTGTTTTAATGCTTTACGTAAATTTTATGGAAAATTTTTTGATTTATGTAAATTACGTAAAGAATTGCAATATTTATATTCGTGTCCGGACTATATTGGCAAGTCACTCTTAGACATAAAAAATATTATAATTAATGATGACCTAAACAAAGACGTACTAATAAAATCATATGGTTTAATATCATTAATTTTTACAATACCATCTACCAGTGCGTCTGTTAAGCGTAGTTTTTCAACAATGAAGCGAATTCATACATTCGCCAGGAACACTCAGTCGGAGGAAAGATTGTCGTCGCTAGCGTTGCTTTCTATAGAAAAAAAACTTTTAAATACGTTGATGGAATCAACGACGAGTGACTTTTATGATAAAGTAATTAATGACTTTGCGGGAAAACATCGCCAAACAGAGTTAATTTATAGAAAATAAAAAAAAACAAGTTTTTCTATAATTGTATTATGTATGCATTATTTGTATTTTAGAATTAAAGTACATAAATTGTTTATTTTTGTCATTCGCACGTACGAATGGACCTTAGACCATCACTGACGCGCAATTAACTGATTGCCCCTGAAAGTCGGCTTCTTACAGAAACACAGCTTCCCTATCATCAAATGTCACGGCACGCCACTGTAATGTTGTATGTGTATCTACAGTGGAACAGTCTGTATACACTAGTTTTAAGTTTACGTCAAGTAAAAACTGATCGATTCGAACCGGAGAAACTGGCGAACATATGGATTAAGTCACTGTCAAAAAACCTAACTCAAACTTTTGAAACTGTTCCGCTCCAATAAGATTTGGTACAGTAATTTCATAAACCCTAAAAACCAAAATTTATATAAAATAATTAACTTTATTCTGTCGAATACACTAACCGAAAACTTTGTGTAAAGCACTGGAACTACGTATCAGAAGAATAATCATCATATCACTTGGCGGCTGAAATGGGCTTATGGCTTTCACACAGCGTGTCTGACCTAAACACTGTAACTTCCGATCTAACCTAATTTTTTCCAACAATTTTTCTCAGTTTCATTTAGTTGTTGATTTCTCAAACGAGCTGACGCCTATAACAAATGATTAGACTTTTAAAAACATTATTAAAAAGTCTCAGTTTAGGTAAAAATTGAAGCTTATGCAGCAAAATTTTATAAACAAAAATTGTAAAGCGTCTTTTCGTGAAATAAATTTATAAAACAGATGGATTCTAGGCGAGACATAAGACTTAAAAAAGTATATTTTTATAAAAAATTCACTAAAAAATGAATGGATCAACCATTCAGAAACGCATTTCTCGAACACTTTTTAAACTATTCGATTGAGCATTTTCGACATTTTGAATAACACCGAGACATTGACATTGTATCGAAATTTCATTTAATAAGTGTAACTGAATTATTGTATGAATAGTTTATTACTGATCAGCAATAAATCTTGCACAGTTGCACATATTCTTCGTTTTTAACGAAAACCTCCATGAATCGAAATCTGAATTTTTTTTCCCTGACCGATTCGAGATAACTATTATCTATGTATTGTATTTATACAATAGTTATATATATATTTATAACAAATTATTAAGACCAACGAAATATCTTATAAATAATGTTGAGAAGCAAACCATTGCGCGAAATCTGGATTTTTACCGAAACCTACATAAATCAATTTTTTCTCGCTGACCGAGTTAACTAATGTCTATTTCAGTGTTTCTCAAAATTTTTGGTCGGCGACCCCCTTTTGCACTTAAAAATTTTGAAGGACCTCCGAAAAATGAGTGTGTGTAGAAAAACATTCCAGAGGGAGGGGGTTAATTTAAATTCGGGAGGAGTTAATTTCTTTTGTTTAATTAATCTATTCCATGTTGAAATTTCTCTTCGTTGCGTGCCGCTTTGCGTTGAATTTTTGTCAATGTTAAAACTAACGAAATTTTTTAAAATTTATTTCTTTACAAACAAAATAAATATATTGAAGAGTATAAAAACAAAAAACATTATATTTTAAAAGTTAATCTCGTCTCAAAACGTTCCGATTTAGCACAACACAGTCCTCAGAAAAACAAGCAAAACTTACCACTCACGATAAAAAAAAAGTCTCGTTCAAATACTGGCGCGTCCTTAAGTACCCTCTCATGATCGCGCCAGTGCTGCCAGCTAAAAACACATATCAACTAAAATAATATCTGAGTATCTCAAGACATAGCCAAATATTGCAGCACCACAGCACTAGCGGAACTTCGAATTAGCCTACTGAAACGCTGTCGGTTGATCGGTTTTCGGATAATAGACGCTCTACTGTATTTCTAACTCGACTTGCCTACAGACGCAACGCTGCTAGCGAACACCGTTCCAAATGACAATGCTGTTCTATCATAGTTTAGGCGGAGAGTGGAACTCGGGGCGCACTCCCCAATAGCGCACGAATTTATAAATATTAGGGTCGTATTTCAATATTTATATTGTTTTTATTATTTATATGTGCAATAGTAAAAATTAATTTATATATTTTTTATTTCTATTATTTCTAAACATAAATCCATAGTAAATTTATAAAATATTTGAAAAAACATTGATCTGGCATCAATTTTTAGCGACCCCCCAAATATTTTTTACGACCCCTTTAGGGGTCGCGATCCCCACTTTGAGAATCACTGGTCTATTGTCCAACTTTCATAACAGTTATGTTGTGTTTATATATATATCTATTATAAAGTCTTATTTTAAATTTTAAATATAATACTATAAAATACTCATACGCTGCATAAGAGACCACGAATGACCAAAATTTATTTTAGTGTAGTGTGTTTCAAGAATGTAAACAAATTGATTTCTCTATGGAAACCCGGTAATTGGTTTCATGGAAATACGTTGATTAATATTCACTTTTAACTAATCGAAAATGTTTCGAATTATATTTTACAATTCTAATTGTATTTTATTTAAATGTTTGATGAAAATTCAAAATGCTGTATTCTTTGTTTCAAAAACAAATTAAACGGTTTTATAAGCAGCCGTTTGTTTCTTTAAAGTTTCATTTATTTCTAACATTAAAATGTAAAATTTGATTACCTATTTATTATCGATCAATCAGCGTATTTTTCGTGATATTATTTTCAGCGCGCCAGATGGCAGTGTGAAGTTTTAAGTATATCGCCATCTGGTGTATAGAAATAAATTTACCTCAGAAAACAATTTTTGCATAGATAGAATGTAATATCCGCATTGCTTTATTTAATGAAAGTTAAACTCTTTTTTATAATTAGCATTATTAAGAATCATTTTGCATGTGTATAAAAAAGATTTAATTGATATAATAATAGAAAAAAGCGGCCAAACCAACAATCCCATTTGAATCTATACTTGATCTGTTTTAGATATGTCGAGAATTTCATATTCCACTCGGACGCCATTATTTTTGTCTCGGCGAAATTCACCACATATATGAAAAGAAATGTCTGTTTAATACCTACTAAGCAAACGACTAAAAAAACAGAAAAGAACGTACATATTTTAGATAAATGTAGGCAGCGTGTTTGTGCATGTTATTTCTTTTAAGTGTTAGCTTTCATAAATAATCAAAGCTTTACTATAGAAAACAAAATTACAAAAATATCCGCAACTTGATAAATTACTTAAATTTTCGAGTATTGTTTAAAAACAAATGGCTGTCTACATTAGTGATTCTCAACGTTTTTTTCTCACAGTCCACTTTTAATAATTTAAAAATTTTGCGGAACACACACTTACATCGGTAAGTACTGCAGAACAACCGGTGTTATTATAACAGTGATATTTGAACGCAGTTGCTTATTAAGGAACCATTTCTGGGCGAGTGGACTCCGT
>NW_027122283.1:0-2283 GCF_030686945.1 Centruroides vittatus | reverse complement strand
AATGGTACCGAGAAATGATTGACAAATAGTGCCTCCGTTCACTATTAAGTGTATTTTTTAAAAAGTAATTTTCTAGTGTATTTAAATTTATTATTTTGTATTTAATGAAAATACAATTTGTTGGAACACTGTTTTTTACTATTTATTTCTGCTGTGTATGAACATGTAGTAAATGAAATAATTTATTGTGTCAAGCGAATTTTACTTTTATTAATAGATTTTCTCAATTGCAATCGACTAAATCTACAGTTATTTTCTTCTAAAGGGGTAACTGTAAACAACATAAATTTATAGAACAATATCTTACAGGTTACATTAGGCGTTAGCTAGTATGAGAAATCCATAACTAATCAAATAAGATTAAAAGAATTGTTTGATGGAAACGTTAATTGCGGAAAAAAAATATTTTTACGATTATTCCTTCAAATGTAACACCGAGATATTTTATTATTCACAATTGTTTTTTGAACGTTATTCTCAGAGCGAAATTGACGATTAAAAAAGGCAATCATAATAACCTACAGGTTGGAAAAGGCTAAAGAAAAAAATTAAAGACTAAATGTCGAAAACCTCTATTTACTGCTAACCATCTCGCATATCCGCAAATGGATTAATTGGTTAAACCGATGAGCATTTTTTAAGAATTATGACCTGATCCGCAGAGTGAGTTCTTAGCGGTTTCAGGGTTTATTACAGTAATATGCTAAAGTCAGGTTTTGTCAGAAACTCCTCTTTGTGTTCCTACCTCTTTGGCAGATCCCGTGCATTTCTCATCGCCTTTTTTCTATCAATTTAATCTAATTCAAACTCTGATGGCATAACTTACGACTTTTTCAGTTCATAACTTTAGACATAGTTTGCTGCTTATTTTGAGATTTTTCAGGAATATCAATATCCGAAAAGTGTGTTGATTTAAATGGTAACATTTCCGGTTTATACAAAGAATTTAAGTTCAAATGAACTATTCGGTGATTTCTTTAAAACTTTTTCAATATACAGCACCGTCTGGACAACCAGCTCTCGCTAATTCGCCGTCGAATTTATCCGACATTATCATCCGCGTGTAATTTCTTCTGCTCATCATTGGTGGTTTCTATGTCATACATGCTATTTCATGAAAATTCGCGAGATTTATTTATGTATAGAGAATTGGTTGTCAGCACACGATAGTATTTGCTTGCCTGCCTGTGTAATGAGTCAGATCCGAAAAGCAAAAAGTAAAGTAATTATTGACATTAAATAGGCTTTAACACTACACACTTGCAAAAATTCTACATATCTGTGTACTGTAGAACAAATGGCCGGAATAGCAAAAGACTAGAATAGCATATTGAAAATTTTAAAATAATATATTTGGCAAACGTTTGGAAATGAAACGATTTTTCGAATATTTTAAAATGTTGTCATAGTGAAAATTGATTTATAAAACTACCGTTTCTTTCTACACGATATTGCTAATCATTTCATTTATTGCGTGTTTATGAACAGCAGAAATAAATAAAAAAGAACAGTTTTGCAAAAGTGAATTTGTTTTTAAGAATAACTTAAAATAAATGTTTATAACAAAGTAACTGGTTTTCACATTCAAAAAGCGTGTCCTGAAAGCATGATTTAGCCGGTGTTCACTTTTCACGTAAATTCCAGTACAATTACGTTTTGTAAACTTAAATAATTTTAAAGTAGACGATTTTATTATAAACTACGAAATTCCTTATTTTTAATAACGTAATTCGAACCAAAAATTAAAACACAAGAAATGCATAGATCAGATTCTTAACAACTCTGCCGTGAGATTTTTGAAGTATTCCACCACTGCGAATACATAAGCGACGTCCGACAAGTAGTTCAATCAGTTCTACCAACTTAAGGCGCCTTCGGAAATTGTAACCAGTAACTGCTGGTAGTTACCAAGACGTTTAGAAATGGTTCCTTCACTTTTACTTTCACTTTCACTGTACGAGAGGCGTCTATGGCAACTCAGACCTTTACGCCGGAAGAGAACAGAATGGGAAGAGTCGGACTTATAGAAGACAGCCAATCCGAGAAGACAGGTGAGAGGTCACAAACGCGACCAAAATCGGCCTTATATGAGACGGCCCCCGCGAGAAAGGGAGATAGAAGCGCCTTCTGGGAGGACTTGGGGGAAAGCTGGCCCCTATTCAGGCGTCATATGCAAGGAGGAAAACCCGGAAAAACTCCTGCTGCCAACTCGTCCGAGTGATGTTCGAACCTCCGATCGAACTCCGGTGTTTAGGGTCTGGTCTCCGCTAGTATGAGCGAAGA